>NC_091221.1:15809207-15889207 GCF_040958095.1 Procambarus clarkii
TCGTGATGGTCAAGCGGATTAAGGCGTCCCTGTACATACCAGTTGTGGGAGTATGGGTTCGAGTCACTTCTGGGGTGTGAGTTTTCAGTTGTATATAGTCCTGGGGACCATTCAGGCTTGTTTGCATTTGTGTTCCTCACGTGTGCCCCAAAGAATGAGGTGATTTGATAAAATGCTATGCCCAAGATTACCATCCGAGTGCCGGCGGGGAAGTGGTTCATATAGCCTCGGCTATCACTTCCTTATTGTCCGGTCGTGATGGTCAAGCGGATTAAGGCGTCCCTGTACATACCAGTTGTGGGAGTATGGGTTCGAGTCACTTCTGGGGTGTGAGTTTTCAGTTGTATATAGTCCTGGGGACCATTCAGGCTTGTTTGCATTTGTGTTCCTCACGTGTGCCCCAAAGAATGAGGTGATTTGATAAAATGCTATGCCCAAGATTACCATCCGAGTGCCGGCGGGGAAGTGGTTCATATAGCCTCGGCTATCACTTCCTTATTGTCCGGTCGTGATGGTCAAGCGGATTAAGGCGTCCCTGTACATACCAGTTGTGGGAGTATGGGTTCGAGTCACTTCTGGGTGTGAGTTTTCAGTTGTATATAGTCCTGGGGACCATTCAGGCTTGTTTGCATTTGTGTTCCTCACGTGTGCCCCAAAGAATGAGGTGATTTGATAAAATGCTATGCCCAAGATTACCATCCGAGTGCCGGCGGGGAAGTGGTTCATATAGCCTCGGCTATCACTTCCTTATTGTCCGGTCGTGATGGTCAAGCGGATTAAGGCGTCCCTGTACATACCAGTTGTGGGTATGGGTTCGAGTCACTTCTGGGTGTGAGTTTTCAGTTGTATATAGTCCTGGGGACCATTCAGGCTTTTGTGCATTTGTTTCCTCACGTGTGCCCCAAAGAATGAGGTGATTTGATAAAATGCTATGCCCAAGATTACCATCCGAGTGCCGGCGGGGAAGTGGTTCATATAGCCTCGGCTATCACTTCCTTATTGTCCGGTCGTGATGGTCAAGCGGATTAAGGCGTCCCTGTACATACCAGTGTGGGAGTATGGGTTCGAGTCACTTCTGGGGTGTGAGTTTTCAGTTGTATATAGTCCTGGGGACCATTCAGGCTTGTTTGCATTTGTGTTCCTCACGTGTGCCCCAAAGAATGAGGTGATTTGATAAAATGCTATGCCCAAGATTACCATCCGAGTGCCGGCGGGGAAGTGGTTCATATAGCCTCGGCTATCACTTCCTTATTGTCCGGTCGTGATGGTCAAGCGGATTAAGGCGTCCCTGTACATACCAGTTGTGGGAGTATGGGTTCGAGTCACTTCTGGGGTGTGAGTTTTCAGTTGTATATAGTCCTGGGGACCATTCAGGCTTGTTTGCATTTGTTCCTCACGTGTGCCCCAAAGAGAGGTGATTTGATAAAATGCTATGCCCAAGATTCCATCCGAGTGCCGGCGGGGAAGTGGTTCATATAGCCTCGGCTATCACTTCCTTATTGTCCGGTCGTGATGGTCAGCGGATTAAGGCGTCCCTGTACATACCAGTTGTGGGAGTATGGGTTCGAGTCACTTCTGGGGTGTGAGTTTTCAGTTGTATATAGTCCTGGGACCATTCAGGCTTGTTTGCATTTGTGTTCCTCACGTGTGCCCCAAAGAATGAGGTGATTTGATAAATGCTATGCTATGCCAAGATTACCATCCGAGTGCCGGCGGGGAAGTGGTTCATATAGCCTCGGCTATCACTTCCTTATTGTCCGGTCGTGATGGTCAAGCGGATTAAGGCGTCCCTGTACATACCAGTTGTGGGAGTATGGGTTCGAGTCACTTCTGGGGTGTGAGTTTTCAGTTGTATATAGTCCTGGGGACCATTCAGGCTTGTTTGCATTTGTGTTCCTCACGTGTGCCCCAAAGAATGAGGTGATTTGATAAAATGCTATGCCCAAGATTACCATCCGAGTGCCGGCGGGGAAGTGGTTCATATAGCCTCGGCTATCACTTCCTTATTGTCCGGTCGTGATGGTCAAGCGGATTAAGGCGTCCCTGTACATACCAGTTGTGGGAGTATGGGTTCGAGTCACTTCTGGGGTGTGAGTTTTCAGTTGTATATAGTCCTGGGGACCATTCAGGCTTGTTTGCATTTGTGTTCCTCACGTGTGCCCCAAAGAATGAGGTGATTTGATAAAATGCTATGCCCAAGATTACCATCCGAGTGCCGGCGGGGAAGTGGTTCATATAGCCTCGGCTATCACTTCCTTATTGTCCGGTCGTGATGGTCAAGCGGATTAAGGCGTCCCTGTACATACAGTTGTGGGAGTATGGGTTCGAGTCACTTCTGGGGTGTGAGTTTTCAGTTGTATATAGTCCTGGGGACCATTCAGGCTTGTTTGCATTTGTGTTCCTCACGTGTGCCCCAAAGAATGAGGTGATTTGATAAAATGCTATGCCCAAGATTACCATCCGAGTGCCGGCGGGGAAGTGGTTCATATAGCCTCGGCTATCACTTCCTTATTGTCCGGTCGTGATGGTCAAGCGGATTAAGGCGTCCCTGTACATACCAGTTGTGGAGTATGGGTTCGAGTCACTTCTGGGGTGTGAGTTTTCAGTTGTATATAGTCCTGGGGACCATTCAGGCTTGTTTGCATTTGTGTTCCTCACGTGTGCCCCAAAGAATGAGGTGATTTGATAAAATGCTATGCCCAAGATTACCATCCGAGTGCCGGCGGGGAAGTGGTTCATATAGCCTCGGCTATCACTTCCTTATTGTCCGGTCGTGATGGTCAAGCGGATTAAGGCGTCCCTGTACATACCAGTTGTGGGAGTATGGGTTCGAGTCACTTCTGGGTGTGAGTTTTCAGTTGTATATAGTCCTGGGGACCATTCAGGCTTGTTTGCATTTGTGTTCCTCACGTGTGCCCCAAAGAATGAGTGATTTGATAAAATGCTATGCCCAAGATTACCATCCGAGTGCCGGCGGGGAAGTGGTTCATATAGCCTCGGCTATCACTTCCTTATTGTCCGGTCGTGATGGTCAAGCGGATTAAGGCGTCCCTGTACATACCAGTTGTGGGAGTATGGGTTCGAGTCACTTCTGGGGTGTGAGTTTTCAGTTGTATATAGTCCTGGGGACCATTCAGGCTTGTTTGCATATATATAAATATTATATATATATATATATATATATATATATATATATATTATTAAATATGACCGAAAAAGTAAGATTAATAATTCTAACACGAATTTTCTTAATCTTTCGTACATTTCTTTTCACTGTTGGAGGTAATTCAACAATCAATTCTCCAAAATTCATTTTTATTTCTAGTCTGACGCGACACTTAAGCCCGTTTCGTAAAACTTATTACATTTTCAAAGACTTTAGTTAACACATACTGAATAGAACTTACTGAATAGAATAGAACATCTCCGATTTTGTTTATATCTACATTTTAGTGAGGTGGATGGGGTGAGGTGGTATTTAATAAGGTATTAATTTCATCAACACAAGCCAGACCATGAAACAATGGGTATTGAATAGAAGTGATTGTAGAAAGCCTATTAGTCCATTTTTCTTGATGCTTCTATATTGGAGCGGAGTCTTGAGGTGGGTAGAATATAGTTGTGCCTGGAGACACAAAACAGAACGCTTTGAAAGAGACTAACGTCGTCTATGCCTTCAAATGCCCTCTTGGGGACTGTAAGCTCCAAAAAACCCAGTATATAGGCAAGATAACAACATCTCTTTCTAGGCGTTTAACGATGCATAAGCAACAGGGCTCCATTAAGGAACATATAATCTCTTCCCACAACCAAACCATCGCCAGAGAAATCCTAGTAAAAACACAGAAATCATCGATAGATACAGCGATAGCAGGCGGCTTGACGTTTGCGAGGCACTACACATCAAGAAGTCAACACCAGCAATCAACAGCCAATTAATGCTCAACTATATTCTACCCACCTCAAGACTCCGCTCCAATATAGAAGCATCAAGAAATATGGACCAATAGGCTTTCTACAATCACTTCTATTCAATACCCATTGTTTCATGTTCTGGCTTGTGTTGATGAAATTAATACCTTATTAAATACCACCTCACTCAAATGTAGATATAAACAAAATCGGAGATGTTCTATTCTATTCAGTAAGTTCTATTCAGTTGTGTATGTGTTAACTAAAGTCTTTGAAAATGTAATAAGTTTCACGAAACGCGCTCAAGTGTCGCGTCAGACTAGAAATAAAAATGAATTTTGGAGAATTGATTCCCTGCCGCGAAGAATCGTTTTTTCATCCAAGTACACATTTTACTGTTGCGTTAAACAGAGGCTACAGTTAAGGAATTGCGCCCAGTAAATCCTCCCCAGTTCGTATCCTGGCCGGGGAGGATTTACTGGGCGCAATTCCTTAACTGTAGCCTCTGTTTAACGCAACAGTAAAATGTGTACTTGGATGAAAAAACGATTCTTCGCGGCAGGGAATCGTATTCCAGGGACCTGCCCGAAATGCTACGCGTACTAGTGGCTGTACAAGAATGTAACAACTCTTGTATATATCTCAAAAAAAAAAAAAAAAAAAAGATGATGGTAGCCGAGGCTAATTGCCCATCATCCCGCCGGCACTCTGATGGTAATCTTGGGCATAATATTTTATCATATCACCTCATTCTTTGGGGCACACGTGAGGAACACAAATGTGATCAAGCCTGAATGGTCCCTAGGCATATATGCAACTGAAAACTCACACTCCAGAAGTGAGTTATGGGGTAGTCCATAACTCACTAGTCCACTACCCCAACCTTAATGGTTGGGGTAGTGGACCCCCAACCATTGGGGTCCACTGCTGTTTACTGGTAATAAACGAATAGTTGTTTTGCCAGTAGACTTATTCACCAGTTTCAGTACGTCGTTATATAATTTTCAGAGATAAAGCGAGAGGATGTTTGGAGAGGAAAGAGAGAAGAGAGATGTATGAAGGGAGAGAGAAGACAGAAGGAGGAGATGGGTGAGACAGGTGGAAAGGAGTGAGATGTGTGAGGGGAAATGTTTGGTGAAGATGGAGAAGGGGTATTTAGGAGGGGTAATTTGCGATAGATGAAGAAGGGGTCTTTAGGAGGGTAAGTTAGAGAGGCAGCAAGTTTAGCACCATTCCTTCCATCCCTCCGTCCTATTCGAAATCCTTAACCTGATCCCTTCCAAGTGCTGTATAGTCTTAATAGCTTGGCGCTTTCCCCCCTGAGAGTTCTCTTCCCTTCCCTTCTCTGATAAGAGATCGCTTTATTAACAAACACAGTAATGCAAACAGTGCGCTAAGCACTGTTAATGGAAGCACTAATTATATGATCAAGTGGCATGTATTTATTCAGACGAGAACAGCAGCGAACACAAAACAGTGCATATACGAACGAAAGGGCTTGTATGTACAAACTTCTCAGTAAACGAAGTTGCTTGTAGAGCGGTATCCGAAATTGCAGTAGACGATTTGACCAATCCCCAAATGCACTAACATGTGAGTCTTCACATGTCCAGGACGGGTGAATACCTTCACACACTGTGGACACTGGTGAGCCTTCATCTTCTTTATGACAGGTGCAGTTTGTGTGAAGGTTTTCTTCCCCGGATGTTGGGAGAAGCGTCAAGGCTGGAGTGTTGTTTCTTAGAGTTAGACTTGATGTGAGCATTTGGCGGTCAATGGTGGTGCTTCTTCTTTATGATAGGTGCAGTTTGTGTCAAGGTTGAGCAGCGTTGCAGCAGAATAACCCTTAATGCTCGTGCTGGACATCACCAGCTGGTGCTGCTAAAATGGCGGCGGTCGCTTACCCACTCATCATCTAAGCGTTCCAATGTTTTTTCTGGCTCCACATATAACTTTTCCTTCATATTTTTGTTTATAACTGGTCATTTACAATTAACACTTATATTTATCTTCATTTTTTCAATCAAAGAATGTACTTGGAATGGTTTCTTTAAACATAATGCCACACAATTATACTTTTTGAAGGAAACAGCTCTCCCATAGTGGATGCACTACTGCACATGCGCAGAGCTGACCAGCAAGAGTTTCATATTCACTTTTATTTATTTATATACAAGAAGGTATATTTGGTTTGAGAGAGTACATATCATTGTGTTTATATTCTTGTAAAGCCTAGCGCACAGCATTTCAGGCAGTTCCTTAACACTTTCGCCCGGGCATGACGCAGCATTGCGTCATCCGTTTACTGGCGGTAATTCTCCTACCAAGTCCTAACTTGAGCAGTTAACCTGCAATCCATTCCTTAATCTGCTATCCAGTCCATAAAACCTGATCTTGTCCAGTCAGCAGTACCGTCACATAAAGGAATTTACATCAATGAGTGCTTGACATGAAAAAGGCTGGGTCTCCTCTTCCATCTGCATCAAATCCGGAAAAATAACCAGACTTCAATATTAATCCAGCAGTCCTTCGTGAGAGACGGTATGGTAAAAGTGAGAAAAGCTTCTTCAGGTAAAATGTTTACAATCTCAAATAAGGATACCTACGAAACATTTCTCAACCAGTCTGGTTTGACTGATCCGGCTGACCCTAACAGTTTGTCAGGCCACACCGGCCTGTCATAACACTTTCACCTGTGCCTCTTCTTATATAATCCCCTTGTCACCAAGTGCAGGCAAGGTAACCTGTACTTCATTGTTACCTCGGTTGCCTAGCCTCCCAGTACTCCATTGCTCCATTGTACCTTGGCGTTGCCTGTGTTCTCTAGTGTAAACCATTACTTTTATTCCTTCTGCCATGCATAACAAACCCAAGTCTAGTAGGGCCACTAAGAAAGATAGCACACCTATCAGGAATAACCTAGCTAGCCAGGCTAGCATCAGTAATAAAGCAGCTGTCTCCCCTTCGGGGGCGGCGGTTGGGGGGGGGGGGATACGGACTCTTCCATCGACAACAAAAACAAACCATCTCAGCTGGGTAGAGCGACGTCATCGACACGGCCCATGATTTTATTTATTTATTTATTTATTTATATATAAGAAGGTACATTGGGTTTGTGAGGATACATAGCATGGTATTTATAACCTTGTAAAGCCACTAGTACGCGCAGTGTTTCGGGCAGGTCCTTAATCTAACAGGTAATTTTAAGTAGGTAAATTCAAGCAGAATTAATCAAATGATAACAGATACATTGCAAGAAAAAATGAGATGAGAGAGATTAGTAGGAATATAAAGCACATTGGTAAGCTCTGATTGATTGCATTGACAGCTTGATTGGTAATTTAAACAAGGATTAATATGCACCATACAGCAAATTGATAGCACATATGAGAAGACAGCAGTGATCACAATGGTAAAGTCGTATGGATTAGGTACATAAAGATTGGGAAATTAGGTAGCACTGCATACAGTGCAATTTTAAAGCAAAGGTAGGAAACTATGAGATGAAATTAGGTACTTTTTAGTTTTGTTTTGAATGACGCAAATGTTGGACAGCTTTTCAATTCATTAGGGAGTGAGTTTCATAGACTGGGTCCCTTTATTTGCATAGAGTGTTTACACAGATTAAGTTTGACTCTGGGGATATCAAAGAGATATTTATTTCTGGTGGGGTCATAATGGGTCCTATTACATCTGTCCAGGGAGAGTTTCACAGCAGGATTTGCATTTAAGAACAGGGTTTTGTAAATGTAGTTCACACAAGAGAATGTGTGGAGTGAGTTTATGTTTAGCATGTTTAGGGAGTTAAACAAGGGGGCTGAGTGTTTGTCTGAAAGCAGAATTTGTTATTATTCTGATAGCAGATTTTTGCTGGGTGATGATGGACTTGAGGTGGTTTGTAGTGGTTGAACCCCATGCACAGATACCATAATTAAGATAGGGATAGATTAGTGCAATAATATAGTGAGATAAGAGCAGAGTTAGGTACATAATATCTGATTTTGGAGAGTATACCAACTGTTTTAGAGACTTTCTTAGTTATGTGTTGTATATGGGTACTGAAGTTGAATCTCTTGTCTTGGATAGGCTAAGATGTATGTATCCAATTAGGTAAAGATGTGTGATTCAATTATGTAACTGCATGGATCAACTTAAACGAGCTCCCGCCCCTTGTTCTGACTTCAAGCGCTTTGCTGATAACCCATGGCTCAAGTTATTAACCCAAATACACGAAGACCAAATGTCTGTTGTCCAAGAGCAGTCATCCATAATAACGAACCTACAGAGTGATGCTTAAGCCATGCACAAAAATAATCAAGATCTGTCTGCCAAAGTCGAACACCTCGAACAAGAATATGCTCTCTTAAGACACAGTTACTAACTTTAAACCAGCAGAAACCACAAAGAAACGGGAAGAAATGTTACCCACACTGTTACCCAAGACGAATCAGACCAACATAAGCTCCTTCATTCTGTCGTTATCTCGTCACGTGATTTTTCCCCAAGAAACAAACGGAGAAGACTGTGCTGCCATCGTGATCCAGGAATTGCGTACTAAGAAAAGTCATTCAATTCAAGCAATTGACATCAAATCAGCTTATAAAGTGGGTGTCAAATCATCTGGTACAAATAACAGGAAAATTCGTGTTAAATTAGATAGCTGCTCCCGCAAGTCAGACCTTGTCAAAACTGCAGTCTCAAGTAAATCCACTGTTTATGTGAATGAACGTCTGACCAAGTTCAGGCAAAAACTCTTACTTAAACTGCGTTGATTCTGCAAAATTTCCCTGTAATTAACATTGTTTTGTGCGAGATGGTAAAATTATAGCTAGGAAGACTGACTCTGGGAAAACTTATGTTATAACCACTGAGGCTCACCTCAATTCTTTCCTGGATGACTGTGGGATAACAGCTGAATAACCAGAATACAAATATAGTCTCATCTAACTACCAATGTGTACAATAGCTCTGCTTTTCCTTTCAAATGGATTTCTTTTTCTTTTTTAACATTGACATCTTTATTATTGTCTTTTTTTCTTTTTTTTACTCTATTTTATTTATACTCCATACTTCCCTGTTCCATTGTACACTGGCTTTGCCTGTGTCCTCTAATATAAATGTTATCATTCAGTGTACTTGAGTGTATCTCTATTTAAACTACCTCATTTTTGTTTAAGTGTAACTTTAGTTATTAACTATAGTGTAATTATATTATTAAAGTAAGCTACTGTTTTATAGAATTATCAATTGTTTTTTGCTATTACTGTCTCACTCCAGTGATTTTCATTTTATATTATATTATTTGTTTCTATTACATATTTTATATATATATATATATATATATATATATATATATATATATATATATATATATATATATATATATATATATATATATATATATATATATGTATATATATATATATATACTCCACATTGTTTGACTGTCCAGACTGTCCAGCGAGCTCAACATCTGGTTCCTGGATGATGGCACTCTGGCAGGCACACAAGATTCCCTGCTAGAAGACTTACAGCTGGTGAAGACACGGGGGGAGTCCATGGGTCTCGTTCTTAGCCCCTCCAAGTGCGAAATTATTGCATCTAGTGAAGTAATCATTAGAGCAGTGAAATCAGTTCTACCAGAAGCCTCAGTCGTTAAACCTACCGACAGCACACTACTCGGAGCACCTCTGGGCCACAATGCCATTGCTGCAGTCCTTGACGAAAAGTTTAGAGACCTAAGAGGATGGAAGAGAGAATTGGGGACTTGGACTCCCACGATGCCCTCTACCTTCTCACAAAGTGCCTTACCTTGCCCAGGCTAACATACTTCTTAAGGTGTGCACCAACTTTTGGCAACCCACTTCTAAATCAATATGATGAGCTCCTCAGGTCAATATTCAGGAAGGCGCTCAACCTAGATTTAGATGACAGTCAGTGGGACCAAGCAACACTACCAGTGAGATTTGGAGGGATAGGCATACGAAAGGCAACTGAGGTAGCACTTCCAGCATTCTTATCCTCATGTACAGCAGCCAACGAATTGGTAGGGCAGATCCTACCAGAGCGTATGAGAGAGACAGCGGGAACTCATGATCAAACGTTCATCGAAGCAGCCAGACAATGGGACACCATTGCACACCCTCAACCTCGACCACAAGTCCCAAAAGACCACATGCAGGCCCACTGGGATAGCCCCATAATGGAAAGACTGTCACAGCAATGATTGACAACGCTGATGCTGAAAACAAAGCCCGCCTCCTAGCGGTAACAGCACCCCACGCCGGGGATTTTTTATTTGCTGTGCCCAATGCAGCCCTGGGAACTCGCCTCAGTCATGACGCTCTCCGCATTGGAGTTGCCCTTCGCCTTGCCGCCCCCATCCTCACCGAACATAGGTGCATCTGCGGAACTGCGATGGCAGACCAATATGGTCGTCATGGTCTGGTATGTCGTAAATCACAGGGTAAAATTGCAAGACATGAAGAAGTCAACGACATCATCAAGAGGAGCCTCGCCACAGCCCGCTGCCCGCACAAAGAGAACCACACTTATCCAGACCTAACGACCCTCAGAAGCGCCCAGATGGGGTCACCTTGCTACCTTGGAAGGATGGTATGCAAGTGGTATGGGACTACACGTGCGCTGCCACACTGGCCAGTACCTACCTCCACTACAGCACACGTGAAAAGCGGTGGTGCTGCTTCTTTCAGGGAATCGCAGAAAATTATTAAATACAGAGGTCTAGCACACTGCTACAGCTTTGTTCCGATCGGCTCGGAGACCCTCGGTTTCGTGGGCAAATGTGCATTGAAGTTCCTGAAGGAATTGGGGACAAATTGATCAGCGCTACAAAAGACCAGAGAGCAAAAAGTTTCTTGTTCCAGCGCCTCAGTGTTGCGATTCAGAGGGGAAATGCCTGTTGCGTCTTGGGCACTAGTCCAACTTCAGAGGAATTCGAAGAAGTGTTTGACTTGCAACAATGATCGAACCCGTCTGTGACATTCATCAATGTTTCCCATTGTTGTGTTTTTTCAAGAGATCCATAACCTTTAAGCACCTTTTTGCATTATTATTTTTGTATCAACCCATGTATATCTTGTAACCATCAAATGTATATATATATATATATATACATATATATATATGTTTCATTGAATATGACCGCATATTCTGTATTATTATTTTCTGGTTTAGGGCTTCTATCCCTCTAACTATTTTCTTAGCATCTTACCCTGATGCTAAGAAAATAGTTAGAGGGATAGAAGCCCTAAACCAGAAAATAATAAATACAGAATATGCGGTCATATTCAATGAAACATGTTTGAAAGAAAACCTGCTGCCAGTATACACCAACATATATATATATATATATATATATATATATATATATATATATATATATATATATATATATATATATATATATATATATATATATATATATATATATATATATATACATATATATATATATATATATATATATATATATATATATATATATATATATATATATATATATATATATATATATATATATATATATACATTAGTATATTTTGGTAGCAGTCTTTCCTGTAGACATATTATTAAATATGACCGAAAAAGTAAGATTAATAATTCTAACACGAATTTTCTCTATCTTTCTTACGTTTCTTTTCACTGTTGATGGTAATTTAAAGATCAATTCTCCAAAATTCATTTTTATTTCTAGTCTGACGCGACACTTGAGCGCGTTTCGTAAAACTTATTACATTTTCAAAGACTTTAGTTTACAAACACACAACTGAAACTGAATAGAGCTTACACATCTTCGAGCTTTTATCTACATTTGGGTGAGGTGGATGAGGTGAAAACACACTTTCAACAATGGGTATTGAATGGGTATTAAATTCAAACACAAGACAGAACACGAAACAATGGGTATTGAATGGGTATTAAATTCAAACACAAGACAGAACACGAAACAATGGGTATTGAATGGAAGTAATTGTAGAAAGCCTATTGGTCCATATTTCTTGATGCTTCTATATTGGAGCGGAGTCTTGAAGTGGGTAGAATATAGTTGTGCATTAACCTCTGAAGAGACAACTAACACAACACCTATACCCCCTATTAGACTATTTTACAGGAACTTCTTTTCCACAGCTCATAAAACAGAGGAAAGGGTCCTGAAAGATATTGTTAATAGAAACGTTATCCCTACAGACAAAAATCAGAGGATACAACTGACGATTTACTATAAAACCAGAAAAACGGCCAGCCTACTCATGAGAAACTCTCCAGACACAAAGCAGAACGCTCTAAAAGAGACCAACGTCGTCTATGCCTTCAAATGCCCACTTGGGGACTGTAAGCTCCAAAAAAAACAGTATATAGGCAAGACAATAACATCTCTTTCTAGGCGTTTAACGATGCATAAACAACAGGGCTCCATTAAGGAACATATAATCTCTTCCACAACCAAACCATCGAAAGAGAAATCCTAGTAAACAACACAGAAATCATCGATAGATACAGCGATAGCAGGCGGCTTGACGTTTGCGAGGCACTACACATTAAGAAGTCAACACCAGCAATCAACAGCCAATTAATGCACAACTATATTCTACCCACCTCAAGATTCCGCTCCAATATAGAAGCATCAAGAAATATGGACCAATAGGCTTTCTACAATCACTTCCATTTCAATACCCATTGTTTCGTGTTCTGTCATGTGTTAATGAAATTAATACCCTATTAATGCCACCTCTTGTTCTGTCTTGTGTTGATGAAATTAATACCCTATTAATGCCACCTCTTGTTCTGTCTTGTGTTGATGAAATTAATACCCTATTAATGCCACCTCACCACACCCACCTCACTCAAATGTAGATATAAACAAAAATCGGAGATGTGTAAGTTCTATTCAGTTGTGTATTTGTAAACTAAAGTCTTTGAAAATGTAATAAGTTTTACGAAACGCACTCGTGTCGCGTCAGACTAGAAATAAAAATGAATTTTGGAGAATTGATTTTTGAATTACCTCCAACAGTGAAAAGAAATGTACGAAAGATTGAGAAAATTCGTGTTAGAATTATTAATTTACTTTTTCGGTCATATTTAATAATATATGTCTACAGGAAAGACTGCTACCAAAATATACTAATATATATATATATATATATATATATATATATATATATATATATATATATATATATATATATATGGGGGTGGTAGGAGAAGATAATATTAGTGTTCAGTGAGAAACCACAAGGTCTCCTCTCTCCTCTGAATACTTTTTTTTTTCTTC
Organism: Procambarus clarkii; assembly: GCF_040958095.1. Taxonomy (NCBI): domain Eukaryota; kingdom Metazoa; phylum Arthropoda; class Malacostraca; order Decapoda; family Cambaridae; genus Procambarus; species Procambarus clarkii. The sequence goes on from NC_091221.1 coordinate 15,822,418, forward strand.
TCCGAGGCTATGGGTCCCCACATTGGCACCAGAGGTGGTACCCTCACAAACTTTTTAGATATATATATATATATATATATATATATATATATATATATATATATATATATATATATATATATATATATATATATATATATTGTGACGGTGTTCCCCCCCTTATATTTCTCCCACGCCTGCAGTAAGAGTCATGTCCACTTTACCCGAGCGTTCTCTACGTCGCAGGCATCAGGTTGATATGTATAGGAGAATGTAGTGTTCACGGAGTGCCGAGAAATTTATAAAAGAAGAGTATTTTGGGCTGTGGTTTAGGCCCTTTAGGAAGCCAATATGGCGCTGGCTCTTCTGTTTTCCTGCCAAAACTGTGTGACGTCAGTGACACCAGATTGGTCACCGACAGCGACGTGGCACAGAGAGCCAATGAAAACCTCCCGTGGCGAATATGACGTCACGAAGGAAAGGGGGTCCGGTCATCGCGCCGCGTTGGCGCCATCAGTCTAAGACAGCACGTCAAGGAGGTCGGACGTGCGCTTGGGGGGTCCTGTCAGTTGGACAGTTTACCCCGTCTCCGGAGGACTTACGCATCACCCGAGGTCTGCCAACACCTGAGGGGTCTTCCTTCGTTCAAGTGTTGGACCAGAGAGGGAATCGACGGGATATTGAGCAACAAGTGCTCCAGGACAGGTACTGTGCAAGAAGAAGTGAAGTCTGTGCAGTGACGTATGCGACGTCTGAGGCAGTTCACCCGTTTGTGACGGCGTAGTGGCTGAACCGAGCCACCGGGAAGCAGTGGAAGAAGAAAACTATTCGGGAATCCGAACGACTGCAGCCGAGACGTAGGCAGGCAGCCGTAGCTGGGAGAAGTCGACGGCCGGGAGACCGACTCCAACCCTACAAGAAGTCGAGGAGGAGCACGGACCTGCAGTGAAAAGGCACGGAGACGACGCGCTTACGGTGGGACGTTGATTGAGCTCCTGGAGGAAACGACAGTGTGTTTGTGGGGGCGTTCCCTACATGAGGAAGGAGCCAGGACCAGGAGCTACAACTCAACTCTCACCAGAGGATAGGTGGAAGTAGGTGATTCTAGTTTCCCTCCCAATTCCCCTTTAGTCAGCTACATTATTTAGCCTGAGTATTTTGTATGTCGTGAGCAAGGCTCACCTATGTCACAGTAAGGCACAAGTGTGCAGTGGGGCTACATAAAGTACCCACGATATTTATGATTATTATTGGTGTGTACAGGCACCCGGAGTAATTGATGAATTTACTGTGTCTATAATGTCTTTAATGAGACTTTAATATCATCATATAGTGAGAGTATATGTCAGTGTTTGGAGTTAGGCTATGTGCCCAATAACTATGTCATTACCATTATTGATGTCTGACTCATCCATATATATATATATATGTCTATGCTCGTGTATTGAATAATCATTCATGTGTGCAGTGATTAATTGTGTTATTGCCCACGAAAGGAATTACTAAGAACTCCAGTGATATATACTTGCATACGTTATCATTAAATGAAGGGCAGTGTGTAATACCATGACAGTGAATTATTGTCACCTTTAATATAGAAATGTTTGATTGAGCACAAGATCAGTGTAGCTAAGTGTTCACGTGCTGTTGACGCAAATATTGTGTGTTCGATCTTCTAGTGATCTTTGAGAACTTAAAGAAACAGAGCGCGTGACGCCAGGAAAACAAGCAAACAGATAAAGTGACATTCGCGCGGGGGTAGTCGCCCAGCTGATTTTGACATTGACGAGAGGGGGAGTGTTGCCGGCTTGGTGGGTTCATATTATGTGTGGGAACCAGCGACTCCCGCCTGAAACAGCTGTTTGCTTATTGATATAATCTTGTGATGTCTTTGAATGAGTTTTAAGTAAAATACAAAGTACATTGGTGTTTATATCATCCCCTCCATATTTTTTGTGGCTATGTAATACCTGAAAACAGAGAGTGATAGAAGTGAATACCTGCCTGATATCAGATCTATTGAGTGTGTCCTTGCCACTGTTACCACAATTCAACAAAACCACTGACGTGTTACTGGACACCGAAAACACCAGTTGGCGACCTTGTGGTCAGTAGTAGAGCCCTATGACGGGGCGGGCATACAACAGTTAAGTGAACAAGTTGTGTTCCCACTCCTTCTCGATCAGAGGCCGGTTGGGATTGACTGGGATACACTCCTGGCGTACAGTGGCGCCGCGAGGATAGAGTGAAGACCCGCAGGGCTACGGTGAGTGACCTTGAGTGTACTGTTGCTCACCCGAGGAACCCCGACCTTGGCGACCTCGCCAGGATCACGATCGAAATAAAGGTTGCAGTTGTGGTACTTGGCAGTGGTATTAGATATCAGGTACAGGTTATTACTCATAGCACAAGATGGAGGATGAAAAAGTAACAAGGTTCATTGACACTAGAGATGAGCAGGTGCTGGAGGAGTGCACCAAGGCACAGTTACAGTCAATAGCAGACCATTTTGGGATAAAGTTGAAATCTTCCAGAGTGGGAGAGAGAAGACTGGAGATAATGGCACAGCTCAGAGCACGAGATGAAGCTTTGGGGGAGGAACGGCCACAAACACCTGCCAGTATGGGAGGTGTTTGACCTCCACCTACATTGGAGGTTACATATACTACATATACAGTATATTACATATACTACAATACACCTGAGTAATGGTGGGAGCAGCAGGGGATCCAACGGCAGCAGGCACAGCGTTAAGCTGGAGATAATGAAGCTGCAGCTGGAAGCACAGCAGCGCAGAGAAGAGCGAGAAGCACAGCTGCGCAGGGAAGAACAAGAGCGAGAAGCACAGCTGCGCAGGGAAGAACAAGAGCGAGAAGCACAGCTGCGCAGGGAAGAACAAGAGCGAGAAGCACAGCTGCGCAGGGAAGAACAAGAGCGAGAAGCACAGCTGAAGCGTGAAAAGCGAGAGGCACAGCAGCGCAAAGAAGAGCGAGAAGCAGAGGCACAGCAGCGCAAAGAAGAGCGAGAAGCAGAGGCACAGCAGCGCAAAGAAGAGCGAGAAGCAGAGGCACAGCAGCGCAAAGAAGAGCGAGAAGCAGAGGCACAGCAGCGCAAAGAAGAGCGAGAAGCAGAAGCACAGCTGAAGCGTGAAGAGCGAGAGGCACAGCAGCGCAAAGACGAGCTAGAAGCTAGACTGAAACAGCAGGAGATAGAAGCTAACAAGGATGTGGAGCTGAGGCGAGCTGAGTTAGGGATAGCTCCCCCTGCTCCGCCACAGCAGGAGGACCGCCGAGTGAGGGAGCGAGATTTGCCGGTCTTTGTACCAAATGAAACTGAAGGTTTCTTCGACCACTTCGAAAGGGTTGCTACTTTGAAGAGGTGGCCGAGGGCGGAGTGGGCGGAGCTGGTTCAGGGTAGGCTCACCGGTGAAGCTCGTGAAGCCTACAATATGCTCGATCTCCAAGAGTGCACCAACTACGATGCTGTAAAGAGAGCTGTGCTCCATTCTTTCAAGCTCACGCCGGAGTGTTACAGGAAGAGATTCAGGGAATGTACCCGTTCGCCAGGAAAATCTTATGCGGAGACGGCGAGGGACATGGAGAGAAAGTTCCTTAAGTGGCTGGAGTCTGAAGGAGCGAGGTCGGCTGAGGACGTCAAGAGGCTTATGGTCATGGAGAAGTTTATGTCCGTGCTCTCTCCTGAGATCAGGGTGAGAGTAAAGGAGGCGGACATAAAAGACCTGAGGGCCACGGCCGACAGAGCCGACATGCTGGAAGAAGCCTTACGCCCACGCAGAGAGGGACAGCACCGACCGCCCGTATACTCCGGAAATGGTTGAAATTATAGGAGGAAGGACGGATGGAGGACAGTAGCGAGTTCTCCCAAGTCCCACCTCTCGAGTGGCGACAACAGAGGCTCGAAGAGTGCTGTGGAGCCGGTAAAAAAGTATCAAGCTGAGAGCTCAGGAGCTGTTGCTGCGACGAAGGAGTCGACGGATGGTACGAGGAAGACACACGGAGCGACGGCCTCTGGAGGCGGTGCCAGGGCGAGCAGTGGTGGATGGTCTCCGACGAGGAAGATCCGCTGCTACAACTGCGGATTATTCGGACACGTCGTGCGGGAATGCAAACGCCCTAAACAGCGGGGGAACGTTGCTTTCGTGAGGGTCGAGGACCAGATGGCCGAGTGGGTGCGGGATGAACCCATACTGAGTGGGGAGAAAAGAGTTCACCCATTCGTGTGTGAGGGAACTGTAAGGGTGGGGGACGCAGACCCGTGAGCGAAACCCTGTTCCCCGAGGGTTACGAGAGTACCAGTGTGGGGATGGCAAGTGTGACCACTGTGGGAGGCCCAGTGAGGATGCCCCTACACCAGGTGACTCTGAGTTCTGATTATGGCTGCCAGACCCTTGTGGTGGGGGTCTGTGCATCGATGCCCAAGATGGAGGCACAAGTCATCTTGGGAAATGACGCATGTGGGGGATATGTCCTCCCGAATCTCGCGAAGGGCGAGGAGTGCATAGAGCACTATGAGGAGACAGGCGGAGTGTTAGACGCCTGTGGGGACGAGATAGGAATCGCCACGGCGGCGTTCCCGGTTTGTGCTGTGATGCCGAGCCAGTGCGAAGGACACGGAGGGTGTGGATATGATAGGGGTGACGAGGAGACGTCCGACAGTCCGGAAATCGATCACCTCTTCATGGAACCCGGAGAACGAGCGGAGGGCGAAGGCAGCCCGGATGGTGAGTTACAAGTGACCCTCGCCAGTTCTCTTGGAGTGGACCGCACTCGTCTCGAAGAGTTGCAGCAGATAGAGTTCCCCGAATTGATTCATGAGGCCAATGGAGGACGTGTTGGTCCTGAGAGGGCCACTCATTGTTACGTACAGGACGGCATGCTGATGAGAGTGTTCTGCACAGAGCAGGGAATTGAGTGTGATGAAGCAGTATGTCCTGCGTTGTTTGCCATGCGTGACGCAGTGGTAGGATCGTTAGGTTTCTCACCTTTCCAGCTGGTGTAAGGACAAGGGGTGCAAAGTCCTCTGTCCATGCTGAAGGAACAATGGACATCAGGAGTGACCGTGGGAACGGTCAACGGATACGTAAGGAGCGTTTCGCATTGGCGGCAGGAATACTGGTTGGAAATTAAACTCATCCGATGGGAAGACAACGTAGTAGCAGATGCCCTGTCCTGTATGCACTAACCAGACATGACTCTTATTTTAAGGGGAGGGGTATGTGACGGTGTTCCCCCCTTATATTTCTCCCACGCCTGCAGTAAGAGTCATGTCCACTTTACCCGAGCGTTCTCTACGTCGCAGGCATCAGGTTGATATGTATAGGAGAATGTAGTGTTCTCGGAGTGCCGAGAAATTTATAAAAGAAGAGTATTTTGGGCTGTGGTTTAGGCCCTTTAGGAAGCCAATATGGCGCTGGCTCTTCTGTTTTCCTGCCAAAACTGTGTGACGTCAGTGACACCAGATTGGTCACCGACAGCGACGTGGCATAGAGAGCCAATGAAAACCTCCCGTGGCGAATATGACGTCACGAAGGAAAGGGGGTCCGGTCATCGCGCCGCGTTGGCGCCATCAGTCTAAGACAGCACGTCAAGGAGGTCGGACGTGCGCTGGGGGGTCCTGTCAGTTGGACAGTTTACCCCGTCTCCGGAGGACTTACGCATCACCCGAGGTCTGCCAACACCTGAGGGGTCTTCCTTCGTTCATGTGTTGAACCGAAGAAGGAATTGACAGAATATTGAGCAACAAGTGCTCCAGGAACAGGTGTTGTGCTAGAGTGGAGTCTAGGCAGCGACGTATGCGACGGCTGATAGCTCACAGTGATGACGTAGTGGATGAGCCAATCCTCCGTGAGGGAATCAGTCTGACACGACACGTCAAGGTGGTTGGACGTGCGAAGATTGGTCCTGTCACTTTGACAGTTGTTTCCCGCTCCCGTGGATTTTACGCGTCACCCCAAGTCTGCCAGTACTCTGTGAGGTCTTCCTTCGTTCATATGTTGGACCAGAGAGGGAATCGACGGGATATTGAGCAACAAGTGCTCCAGGACAGGTACTGTGCAAGAAGAAGTGAAGTCTGTGCAGTGACGTATGCGACGTCTGAGGCAGTTCACCCGTTTGTGACGGCGTAGTTGCTGAACCGAGCCACCGGGAAGCAGTGGAAGAAGAAAACTATTCGGGAATCCGAACGACTGCAGCCGAGACGTAGGCAGGCAGCCGTAGCTGGGAGAAGTCGACGGCCAGGAGACCGACTCCAACCCTACAAGAAGTCGAGGAGGAGCACGGACCTGCAGTGAAAAGGCACGGAGACGACGCGCTTACGGTGGGACGTTGATTGAGCTCCTGGAGGACACGACAGTGTGTGTGTGGGGGCGTTCCCTACACGAGGCAGGAGCCAGGACCAGGAGCTACAACTCAACTCTCACCAGAGGATAGGTGGAAGTAGGTGATTCTAGTTTCCCTCCCAATTCCCCTTTAGTCAGCTATATTATTTAGCCTGAGTATTTTGTATGTCGTGAGCAAGGCTCACCTATGTCACAGTAAGGCACAAGTGTGCAGTGGGGCTACATAAAGTACCCACGATATTTATGATTATTATTGGTGTGTACAGGCACCCGGAGTAATTGATGAATTTACTGTGTGGATAATGTCTTTAATGAGACTTTAATATCATCATATAGTGAGAGAGTATATATATATAATTATGTCAGTGTTTGGAGTTAGGCTATGTGCCCAATAACTATGTCATTACCATTATTGATGTCTGACTCATCCATATATATATATATATATGTCTATGCTCGTGTATTGAATAATCATTCATGTGTGCAGTGATTAATTGTGTTATCGCCCACGAAAGGAATTACTAAGAACTCCAGTGATATATACTTGCATACGTTATCATTAAACGAAGGGCAGTGTGTAATACCATGACAGTGAATTATTGTCACCTTTAATATAGAAATGTTTGATTGAGCACAAGATCAGTGTAGCTAAGTGTTCACGTGCTGTTGACGCAAATATTGTGTGTTCGATCTTCTAGTGATCTTTGAGAACTTAAAGAAACAGAGCGCGTGACGCCAGGAAAACAAGCAAACAGATAAAGTGACATTCGCGCGGGGGTAGTCGCCCAGCTGATTTTGACATTGACGTGAGGGGGAGTGTTGCCGGCTTGGTGGGTTCATATTATATGTGTGGGAACCAGCGACTCCCGCCTGAAACAGCTGTTTGCTTATTGATATAATCTTGTGATGTCTTTGAATGAGTTTTAAGTAAAATACAAAGTACATTGGTGTTTATATCATCCCCTCCATATTTTTTGTGGCAATGTAATACCTGAAAACAGAGAGTGATAGAAGTGAATACCTGCCTGATATCAGATCTATTGAGTGTGTCCTTGCCACTGTTACCACAATTCAACAAAACCACTGACGTGTTACTGGACACCGAAAACACCAGTTGGCGACCTTGTGGTTAGCAGTAGAGCCCTATGACGGGGCGGGCATACAACAGTTAAGTGAACAAGTTGTGTTCCCACTCCTTCTCGATCAGAGGCTGGTTGGGATTGACTGGGATACTCTCCTGGCGTACAGTGGCGCCGCGAGGATAGAGTAAAGACCCGCAGGGCTACGGTGAGTGACCTTGAGTGTACTGTTGCTAACCCGAGGAACCCCGACATTGGCGACCTCGCCAGGATCACGATCGAAATAAAGGATGCAGTTGTGGTACTTGTCAGTGGTATTAGATATCAGGTACAGGTTATTACTCATAGCACAAGATGGAGGATGATAAAGTAACAAGGTTCATTGACACTAGAGATGAGCAGGTACTGGAGGAGTGCACCAAGGCACAGTTACAGTCAATAGCAGACCATTTTGGGATAAATTTGAAATCTTTTAGAGTGGGAGAGAGAAGACTGGAGATAATGGCACAGCTCAGAGCACGAGATGAAGCTTAGGGGGAGGAACGGCCACAAACACCTGCCAGTATGGGAGGTGTTTGACCTCCACCTACATTGGAGGTTACATATACTACATATACAGTATATTACATATACTACAATACACCTGAGCATTGGTGGGAGCAGCAGGGGATCCAGCGGCAGCAGGCACAGCGTTAAGCTGGAGATAATGAAGCTGCAGCTGGAAGCACAGCAGCGCAGAGAAGAGCGAGAAGCACAGCTGCGCAGGGAAGAACAAGAGCGAGAAGCACAGCTGCGCAGGGAAGAACAAGAGCGAGAAGCACAGCTGCGCAGGGAAGAACAAGAGCGAGAAGCACAGCTGCGCAGGGAAGAACAAGAGCGAGAAGCACAGCTGCGCAGGGAAGAACAAGAGCGAGAAGCACAGCTGCGCAGGGAAGAACAAGAGCGAGAAGCACAGCTGCGCAGGGAAGAACAAGAGCGAGAAGCACAGCTGAAGCGTGAAAAGCGAGAGGCACAGCAGCGCAAAGAAGAGCGAGAAGCAGAGGCACAGCAGCGCAAAGAAGAGCGAGAAGCAGAGGCACAGCAGCGCAAAGAAGAGCGAGAAGCAGAGGCACAGCAGCGCAAAGAAGAGCGAGAAGCAGAGGCACAGCAGCGCAAAGAAGAGCGAGAAGCAGAAGCACAGCTGAAGCGTGAAGAGCGAGAGGCACAGCAGCGCAAAGACGAGCTAGAAGCTAGACTGAAAAAGCAGGAGATAGAAGCTAACAAGGATGTGGAGCTGAGGTGAGCTGAGCTAGGGATAGCTCCCCCTGCTCCGCCACAGCAGGAGGACCGCCGAGTGAGGGAGCGAGATTTGCCGGTCTTTGTACCAAATGAAACTGAAGGTTTCTTCGACCACTTCGAAAGGGTAGCTACTTTGAAGAGGTGGCCGAGGGTGGAGTGGGCGGAGCTGGTTCAGGGTAGGCTCACCGGTGAAGCTCGTGAAGCCTACAATATGCTCGATCTCCAAGAGTGCACCAACTACGATGATGTAAAGAGAGCTGTGCTCCATTCTTTCAAGCTCACGCCGGAGTGTTACAGGAAGAGATTCAGGGAATGTACCCGTTCGCCAGGAAAATCTTATGCGGAGACGGCGAGGGACATGGAGAGAAAGTTCCTTAAGTGGCTGGAGTCTGAAGGAGCGAGGTCGGCTGAGGACGTCAAGAGGCTTATGGTCATGGAGAAGTTTATGTCCGTGCTCTCTCCTGAGATCAGGGTGAGAGTAAAGGAGGCGGACATAAAAGACCTGAGGGCCACGGCCGACAGAGCCGACATGCTGGAAGAAGCCTTACGCCCACGCAGAGAGGGACAGCACCGACCGCCCGTATACTCCGGAAATGGTTGAAATTATAGGAGGAAGGACGGATGGAGGACAGTAGCGAGTTCTCCCAAGTCCCACCTCTCGAGTGGCGACAACAGAGGCTCGAAGAGTGCTGTGGAGCCGGTAAAAAGTATCAAGCTGAGAGCTCAGGAGCTGTTGCTGCGACGAAGGAGTCGACGGATGGTACGAGGAAGACACACGGAGCGACGGCCTCTGGAGGCGGTGCCAGGGCGAGCAGTGGTGGATGGTCTCCGACGAGGAAGATCCGCTGCTACAACTGTGGATTATTCGGACACGTCGTGCGGGAATGCAAACGCCCTAAACAGCGGGGGAACGTTGCTTTCGTGAGGGTCGAGGACCAGATGGCCGAGTGGGTGCGGGATGAACCCATACTGAGTGGGGAGAAAAGAGTTCACCCATTCGTGTGTGAGGGAACTGTAAGGGTGGGGGACGCAGACCCGTGAGCGAAACCCTGTTCCCCGAGGGTTACGAGAGTACCAGTGTGGGGATGGCAAGTGTGACCACTGTGGGAGGCCCAGTGAGGATGCCCCTACACCAGGTGACTCTGAGTTCTGATTATGGCTGCCAGACCCTTGTGGTGGGGGTCTGTGCATCGATGCCCAAGATGGAGGCACAAGTCATCTTGGGAAATGACGCATGTGGGGGATATGTCCTCCCGAATCTCGCGAAGGGCGAGGAGTGCATAGAGCACTATGAGGAGACAGGCGGAGTGTTAGACGCCTGTGGGGACGAGATAGGAATCGCCACGGCGGCGTTCCCGGTTTGTGCTGTGATGCCGAGCCAGTGCGAAGGACACGGAGGGTGTGGATCTGATAGGGCTGACGAGGAGACGTCCGACAGTCCGGAAATCGATCACCTCTTCATGGAACCCGGAGAACGAGCGGAGGGGCGAAGGCAGCCAGGATGGTGAGTTACAGGTGACCCTCGCCAGTTCTCTTGGAGTGGACCGCACTCGTCTCGAAGAGTTGCAGCAGATAGAGTTCCCCGAATTGATTCATGAGGCCAATGGAGGACGTGTTGGTCCTGAGAGGGCCACTCATTGTTACGTACAGGACGGCATGCTGATGAGAGTGTTCTGCACAGAGCAGGGAATTGAGTGTGATGAAGCAGTATGTCCTGCGTTGTTTGCCATGCGTGACGCAGTGGTAGGATCGTTAGGTTTCTCACCTTTCCAGCTGGTGTAAGGACAAGGGGTGCAAAGTCCTCTGTCCATGCTGAAGGAACAATGGACATCAGGAGTGACCGTGGGAACGGTCAACGGATACGTAAGGAGCGTTTCGCATTGGCGGCAGGAATACTGGTTGGAAATTAAACTCATCCGATGGGAAGACAACGTAGTAGCAGATGCCCTGTCCTGTATGCACTAACCAGACATGACTCTTATTTTAAGGGGAGGGGTATGTGACGGTGTTCCCCCCTTATATTTCTCCCACGCCTGCAGTAAGAGTCATGTCCACTTTACCCGAGCGTTCTCTACGTCGCAGGCATCAGGTTGATATGTATAGGAGAATGTAGTGTTCTCGGAGTGCCGAGAAATTTATAAAAGAAGAGTATTTTGGGCTGTGGTTTAGGCCCTTTAGGAAGCCAATATGGCGCTGGCTCTTCTGTTTTCCCGCCAAAACTGTGTGACGTCAGTGACACCAGATTGGTCACCGACAGCGACGTGGCACAGAGAGCCAATGAAAACCTCCCGTGGCGAATATGACGTCACAAAGGAAAGGGGGTCCGGTCATCGCGCCGCGTTGGCGCCATCAGTCTAAGACAGCACGGTTAGGAGGTCGGACGTGTACTGGGGGGTCCTGTCAGTTGGACAGTTTACCCCGTCTCCGGAGGACTTACGCATCACCCGAGGTCTGCCAACACCTGAGGGGTCTTCCTTCGTTCATGTGTTGAACCGAAGAAGGAATTGACAGAATATTGAGCAACAAGTGCTCCAGGAACAGGTGTTGTGCAAGAGTGGAGTCTAGGCAGCGACGTATGCGACGGCTGATAGCTCACAGTGATGACGTAGTGGATGAGCCAATCCTCCGTGAGGGAATCAGTCTGACACGACACGTCAAGGTGGTTGGACGTGCGAAGATTGGTCCTGTCAGTTTGACAGTTGTTTCCCACTCCCGTGGATTTTACGCGTCACCCCAAGTCTGCCAGTACTCTGTGAGGTCTTCCTTCGTTCATATGTTGGACCAGAGAGGGAATCGACGTGATATTGAGCAACAAGTGCTCCAGGACAGGTACTGTGCAAGAAGAAGTGAAGTCTGTGCAGTGACGTATGCGACGTCTGAGGCAGTTCACCCGTTTGTGACGGCGTAGTGGCTGAACCGAGCCACCGGGAAGCAGTGGAAGAAGAAAACTATTCGGGAATCCGAACGACTGCAGCCGAGACGTAGGCAGGCAGCCGTAGCTGGGAGAAGTCGACGGCCGGGAGACCGACTCCAACCCTACAAGAAGTCGAGGAGGAGCACGGACCTGCAGTGAAAAGGCACGGAGACGACGCGCTTACGGTGGGACGTTGATTGAGCTCCTGGAGGACACGACAGTGTGTGTGTGGGGGCGTTCCCTACACGAGGCAGGAGCCAGGACCAGGAGCTACAACTCAACTCTCACCAAAGGATAGGTGGAAGTAGGTGATTCTAGTTTCCCTCCCAATTCCCCTTTAGTCAGCTATATTATTTAGCCTGAGTATTTTGTATGTCGTGAGCAAGGCTCACCTATGTCACAGTAAGGCACAGGTGTGCAGTGGGGCTACATAAAGTACCCACGATATTTATGATTATTATTGGTGTGTACAGGCACCCGGAGTAATTGATGAATTTACTGTGTGGATAATGTCTTTAATGAGACTTTAATATCATCATATAGTGAGAGAGTATATATATATAATTATGTCAGTGTTTGGAGTTAGGCTATGTGCCCAATAACTATGTCATTACCATTATTGATGTCTGACTCATCCATATATATATATATATATATGTCTATGCTCGTGTATTGAATAATCATTCATGTGTGCAGTGATTAATTGTGTTATCGCCCACGAAAGGAATTACTAAGAACTCCAGTGATATATACTTGCATACGTTATCATTAAACGAAGGGCAGTGTGTAATACCATGACAGTGAATTATTGTCACCTTTAATATAGAAATGTTTGATTGAGCACAAGATCAGTGTAGCTAAGTGTTCACGTGCTGTTGACGCAAATATTGTGTGTTCGATCTTCTAGTGATCTTTGAGAACTTAAAGAAACAGAGCGCATGACGCCAGGAAAACAAGCAAACAGATAAAGTGACATTCGCGCGGGGGTAGTCGCCCAGCTGATTTTGACATTGACGTGAGGGGGAGTGTTGCCGGCTTGGTGGGTTCATATTATATGTGTGGGAACCAATGACTCCCGCCTGAAACAGCTGTTTGCTTATTGATATAATCTTGTGATGTCTTTGAATGAGTTTTAAGTAAAATACAAAGTACATTGGTGTTTATATCATCCCCTCCATATTTTTTGTGGCTATGTAATACCTGAAAACAGAGAGTGATAGAAGTGAATACCTGCCTGATATCAGATCTATTGAGTGTGTCCTTGCCACTGTTACCACAATTCAACAAAACCACTGACGTGTTACTGGACACCGAAAACACCAGTTGGCGACCTTGTGGTTAGCAGTAGAGCCCTATGACGGGGCGGGCATACAACAGTTAAGTGAACAAGTTGTGTTCCCACTCCTTCTCGATCAGAGGCTGGTTGGGATTGACTGGGATACTCTCCTGGCGTACAGTGGCGCCGCGAGGATAGAGTGAAGACCCGCAGGGCTACGGTGAGTGACCTTGAGTGTACTGTTGCTCACCCGAGGAACCCCGACATTGGCGACTTCGCCAGGATCACGATCGAAATAAAGGATGCAGTTGTGGTACTTGGCAGTGGTATTAGATATCAGGTACAGGTTATTACTCATAGCACAAGATGGAGGATGATAAAGTAACAAGGTTCATTGACACTAGAGATGAGCAGGTGCTGGAGGAGTGCACCAAGGCACAGTTACAGTCAATAGCAGACCATTTTGGGATAAAGTTGAAATCTTTTAGAGTGGGAGAGAGAAGACTGGAGATAATGGCACAGCTCAGAGCACGAGATGAAGCTTAGGGGGAGGAACGGCCACAAACACCTGCCAGTATGGGAGGTGTTTGACCTCCACCTACATTGGAGGTTACATATACTACATATACAGTATATTACATATACTACAATACACCTGAGCATTGGTGGGAGCAGCAGGGGATCCAGCGGCAGCAGGCACAGCGTTAAGCTGGAGATAATGAAGTTGCAGCTGGAAGCACAGCAGCGCAGAGAAGAGCGAGAAGCACAGCTGCGCAGGGAAGAACAAGAGCGAGAAGCACAGCTGCGCAGGGAAGAACAAGAGCGAGAAGCACAGCTGAAGCGTGAAAAGCGAGAGGCACAGCAGCGCAAAGAAGAGCGAGAAGCAGAGGCACAGCAGCGCAAAGAAGAGCGAGAAGCAGAGGCACAGCAGCGCAAAGAAGAGCGAGAAGCAGAGGCACAGCAGCGCAAAGAAGAGTGAGAAGCAGAAGCACAGCTGAAGCGTGAAGAGCGAGAGGCACAGCAACGCAAAGACGAGCTAGAAGCTAGACTGAAACAGCAGGAGATAGAAGCTAACAAGGATGTGGAGCAGAGGCGAGCTGAGCTAGGGATAGCTCCCCCTGCTCCGCCACAGCAGGAGGACCGCCGAGTGAGGGAGCGAGATTTGCCGGTCTTTGTACCAAATGAAGCTGAAGGTTTCTTCGACCACTTCGAAAGGGTTGCTACTTTGAAGAGGTGGCCGAGGGCGGAGTGGGCGGAGCTGGTTCAGGGTAGGCTCACTGGTGAAGCTCGTGAAGCCTACAATATGCTCGATCTCCAAGAGTGCACCAACTACGATGCTGTAAAGAGAGCTGTGCTCCATTCTTTCAAGCTCACGCCGGAGTGTTACAGGAAGAGATTCAGGGAATGTACCCGTTCGCCAGGAAAATCTTATGCGGAGACGGCGAGGGACATGGAGAGAAAGTTCCTTAAGTGGCTGGAGTCTGAAGGAGCGAGGTCGGCTGAGGACGTCAAGAGGCTTATGGTCATGGAGAAGTTTATGTCCGTGCTCTCTCCTGAGATCAGGGTGAGAGTAAAGGAGGCGGACATAAAAGACCTGAGGGCCACGGCCGACAGAGCCGACATGCTGGAAGAAGCCTTACGCCCACGCAGAGAGGGACAGCACCGACCGCCCGTATACTCCGGAAATGGTTGAAATTATAGGAGGACGGACGGATGGAGGACAGTAGCGAGTTCTCCCAAGTCCCACCTCTCGAGTGGCGACAACAGAGGCTCGAAGAGTGCTGTGGAGCCGGTAAAAAAGTATCAAGCTGAGAGCTCAGGAGCTGTTGCTGCGACGAAGGAGTCGACGGATGGTACGAGGAAGACACACGGAGCGACGGCCTCTGGAGGCGGTGCCAGGGCGAGCAGTGGTGGATGGTCTCCGACGAGGAAGATCCGCTGCTACAACTGCGGATTATTCGGACACGTCGTGCGGGAATGCAAACGCCCTAAACAGCGGGGGAACGTTGCTTTCGTGAGGGTCGAGGACCAGATGGCCGAGAGGGTGCGGGATGAACGTATACTGAGTGGGGAGAAGAGTTCACCCATTCGTGTGTGAGGGAACCGTAAGGGTGGGGGACGCAGACCCGTGAGCGAAACCCTGTTCCCCGAGGGTTACGAGAGTACCAGTGTGGGGATGGCAAGTGTGACCACTGTGGGAGGCCCAGTGAGGATACCCCTACACCAGGTGACTCTGAGTTCTGATTATGGCTGCCAGACCCTTGTGGTGGGGGTCTGTGCATCGATGCCCAAGATGGAGGCACAAGTCATCTTGGGAAATGACGCATGTGGGGGATATGTCCTCCCGAATCTCGCGAAGGGCGAGGAGTGCATAGAGCACTATGAGGAGACAGGCGGAGTGTTAGACGCCTGTGGGGACGAGATAGGAATCGCCACGGCGACGTTCCCGGTTTGTGCTGTGATGCCGAGCCAGTGCGAAGGACACGGAGGGTGTGGATCTGATAGGGCTGACGAGGAGACGTCCGACAGTCCGGAAATCGATCACCTCTTCATGGAACCCGAAGAACGAGCGGAGGGCGAAGGCAGCCCGGATGGTGAGTTACAGGTGACCCTCGCCAGTTCTCTTGGAGTGGACCGCACTCGTCTCGAAGAGTTGCAGCAGATAGAGTTCCCCCGAATTGATTCATGAGGCCAATGGAGGACGTGTTGGTCCTGAGAGGGCCACTCATTGTTACGTACAGGACGGCATGCTGATGAGAGTGTTCTGCACAGAGCAGAGAATTGAGTGTGATGAAGCAGTATGTCCTGCGTTGTTTGCCATGCGTGACGCAGTGGTAGGATCGTTAGGTTTCTCACCTTTCCAGCTGGTGTAAGGACAAGGGGTGCAAAGTCCTCTGTCCATGCTGAAGAAACAATGGACATCAGGAGTGACCGTGGGAACGGTCAACGGATACGTAAGGAGCGTTTCGCATTGGCGGCAGGAATACTGGTTGGAAATTAAACTCATCCGATGGGAAGACAACGTAGTAGCAGATGCCCTGTCCTGTATGCACTAACCAGACATGACTCTTATTTTAAGGGGAGGGGTATGTGACGGTGTTCCCCCCCTTATATTTGCAGTAAGAGTCATGTCCACTTTACCCGAGCGTTCTCTACGTCGCAGGCATCAGGTTGATATGTATAGGAGAATGTAGTGTTCTCGGAGTGCCGAGAAATTTATAAAAGAAGAGTATTTTGGGCTGTGGTTTAGGCCCTTTAGGAAGCCAATATGGCGCTGGCTCTTCTGTTTTCCTGCCAAAACTGTGTGACGTCAGTGACACCAGATTGGTCACCGACAGCGACGTGGCACAGAGAGCCAATGAAAAGCTCCCGTGGCGAATATGACGTCACGAAGGAAAGGGGGTCCGGTCATCGCGCCGCGTTGGCGCCATCAGTCTAAGACAGCAGGTCAAGGAGGTCGGACGTGCGCTGGGGGGTCCTGTCAGTTGGACAGTTTACTCCATCTCCGGAGGACTTACGCATCACCCGAGGTCTGCCAACACCTGTGGGGTCTTCCTTCGTTCATGTGTTGAACCGAAGAAGGAATTGACAGAATATTGAGCAACAAGTGCTCCAGGAACAGGTGTTGTGCAAGAGTGGAGTCTAGGCAGCGACGTATGCGACGGCTGATAGCTCACAGTGATGACATAGTGAATGAGCCAATCCTCCGTGAGGGAATCAGTCTGACACGACACATCAAGGTGGTTGGACATGCGAAGATTGGTCCTGTCAGTTTGACAGTTGTTTCCCGCTCCCGTGGATTTTACGCGTCACCCCAAGTCTGCCAGTACTCTGTGAGGTCTTCCTTCGTTCATGTGTTGGACCAGAGAGGGAATCGACGGGATATTGAGCAACAAGTGCTCCAGGACAGGTACTGTGCAAGAAGAAGTGAAGTCTGTACAGTGACGTATGCGACGTCTGAGGCAGTTCACCCGTTTGTGATGGCGTAGTGGCTGAACCGAGCCACCGGGAAGCAGTGGAAGAAGAAAACTATTCGGGAATCCGAACGACTGCAGCCAAGACGTAGGCAGGCAGCCGTAGCTGGGAGAAGTCGACGGCCGGGAGACCGACTCCAACCCTACAAGAAGTCGAGGAGGAGCACGGACCTGCAGTGAAAAGGCACGGAGACGACGCGCTTACGGTGGGACGTTGATTGAGCTCCTGGAGGACACGACAGTGTGTGTGTGGGGCGTTCCCTACACGAGGCAGGAGCCAGGACCAGGAGCTACAACTCAACTCTCACCAGAGGATAGGTGGAAGTAGGTGATTCTAGTTTCCCTCCCAATTCCCCTTCAGTCAGCTATATTATTTAGCCTGAGTATTTTGTATGTCGTGAGCAAGGCTCACCTATGTCACAGTAAAGCACAAGTGTGCAGTGGGGCTACATAAAGTACCCACGATATTTATGATTATTATTGGTGTGTACAGGCACCCGGAGTAATTGATGAATTTACTGTGTGGATAATGTCTTTAATGAGACTTTAATATCATCATATAGTGAGAGAGTATATATATATAATTATGTCAGTGTTTGGAGTTAGGCTATGTGCCCAATAACTATGTCATTACCATTATTGATGTCTGACTCATCCATATATATATATATATATATATATGTCTATGCTCGTGTATTGAATAATCATTCATGTGTGCAGTGATTAATTGTGTTATCGCCCACGAAAGGAATTACTAAGAACTCCAGTGATATATACTTGCATACGTTATCATTAAACGAAGGGCAGTGTGTAATACCATGACAGTGAATTATTGTCACCTTTAATATAGAAATGTTTGATTGAGCACAAGATCAGTGTAGCTAATTGTTCACGTGCTGTTGACGCAAATATTGTGTGTTCGATCTTCTAGTAATCTTTGAGAACTTAAAGAAACAGAGCGCGTGACGCCAGGAAAACAAGCAAACAGATAAAGTGACATTCGCGCGGGGGTAGTCGCCCAGCTGATTTTGACATTGACGAGAGGGGGAGTGTTGCCGGCTTGGTGGGTTCATATTATATGTGTGGGAACCAGCGACTCCCGCCTGAAACAGCTGTTTGCTTATTGATATAATCTTGTGATGTCTTTGAATGAGTTTTAAGTAAAATACAAAGTACATTGGTGTTTATATCATCCCCTCCATATTTTTTGTGGCTATGTAATACCTGAAAACAGAGAGTGATAGAAGTGAATACCTGCCTGATATCAGATCTATTGAGTGTGTCCTTGCCACTGTTACCACAATTCAACAAAACCACTGACGTGTTACTGGACACCGAAAACACCAGTTGGCGACCTTGTGGTTAGTAGTAGAGCCCTATGACGGGGCGGGTATACAACAGTTAAGTGAACAAGTTGTGTTCCCACTCCTTCTCGATCAGAGGCCGGTTGGAATTGACTGGGATACTCTCCTGGCGTACAGTGGCGCCGCGAGGATAGAGTGAAGACCCGCAGGGCTACGGTGAGTGCCCTTGAGTGTACTGTTGCTCACCCGAGGAACCCCGACATTGGCGACCTCGCCAGGATCACGATCGAAATAAAGGTTGCAGTTGTGGTACTTGGCAGTGGTATTAGATATCAGGTTCAGGTTATTACTCATAGCACAAGATGGAGGATGATAAAGTAACAAGGTTCATTGACACTAGAGACGAGCAGGTGCTGGAGGAGTGCACCAAGGCACAGTTACAGTCAATAGCAGACCATTTTGGGATAAAGTTGAAATCTTCCAGAGTGGGAGAGAGAAGACTGGAGATAATGGTACAGCTCAGAGCACGAGATGAAGCTTTGGGGGAGGAACGGCCACAAACACCTGCCAGTATGGGAGGTGTTTGACCTCCACCTACATTGGAGGTTACATATACTACATATACAGTATATTACATATACTACAATACACCTGAGCATTGGTGGGAGCAGCAGGGGATCCAGCGGCAGCAGGCACAGCGTTAAGCTGGAGATAATGAAGCTGCAGCTGGAAGCACAGCAGCGCAGAGAAGAGCGAGAAGCACAGCTGCGCAGGGAAGAACAAGAGCGAGAAGCACAGCTGCGCAGGGAAGAACAAGAGCGAGAAGCACAGCTGCGCAGGGAAGAACAAGAGCGAGAAGCACAGCTGCGCAGGGAAGAACAAGAGCGAGAAGCACAGCTGAAGCGTGAAAAGCGAGAGGCACAGCAGCGCAAAGAAGAGCGAGAAGCAGAGGCACAGCAGCGCAAAGAAGAGCGAGAAGCAGAGGCACAGCAGCGCAAAGAAGAGCGAGAAGCAGAGGCACAGCAGCGCAAAGAAGAGCGAGAAGCAGAAGCACAGCTGAAGCGTGAAGAGCGAGAGGCACAGCAGCGCAAAGACGAGCTAGAAGCCAGACTGAAACAGGAGGAGATAGAAGCTAACAAGGATGTGGAGCTAAGGCGAGCTGAGCTAGGGATAGCTCCCCCTGCTCCGCCACAGCAGGAGGACCGCCGAGTGAGGGAGCGAGATTTGCCGGTCTTTGTACCAAATGAAGCTGAAGGTTTCTTCGACCACTTCGAAAGGGTTGCTACTTTGAAGAGGTGGCCGAGGGCGGAGCTGGTTCAGGGTAGGCTCACCGGTGAAGCTCGTGAAGCCTACAATATGCTCGATCTCCAAGAGTGCACCAACTACGATGCTGTAAAGAGAGCTGTGCTCCATTCTTTCAAGCTCACGCCGGAGTGTTACAGGAAGAGATTCAGGGAATGTACCCGTTCGCCAGGAAAATCTTATGCGGAGACGGCGAGGGACATGGAGAGAAAGTTCCTTAAGTGGCTGGAGTCTGAAGGAGCGAGGTCGGCTGAGGACGTCAAGAGGCTTATGGTCATGGAGAAGTTTATGTCCGTGCTCTCTCCTGAGATCAGGGTGAGAGTAAAGGAGGCGGACATAAAAGACCTGAGGGCCACGGCCGACAGAGCCGACATGCTGGAAGAAGCCTTACGCACACGCAGAGAGGGACAGCACCGACCGCCCGTATACTCCGGAAATGGTTGAAATTATAGGAGGACGGACGGATGGAGGACAGTAGCGAGTTCTACCAAGTCCCACCTCTCGAGTGGCGACAACAGAGGCTCGAAGAGTGCTGTGGAGCCGGTAAAAAAGTATCAAGCTGAGAGCTCAGGAGCTGTTGCTGCGACGAAGGAGTCGACGGATGGTACGAGGAAGACACACGGAGCGACGGCCTCTGGAGGCGGTGCCAGGGCGAGCAGTGGTGGATGGTCTCCGACGAGGAAGATCCGCTGCTACAACTGTGGATTATTCGGACACGTCGTGCGGGAATGCAAACGCCCTAAACAGCGGGGGAACGTTGCTTTGGTGAGGGTCGAGGACCAGATGGCCGAGTGGGTGCGGGATGAACCCATACTGAGTGGGGAGAAAAGAGTTCACCCATTCGTGTGTGAGGGAACTGTAAGGGTGGGGGACGCAGACCCGTGAGCGAAACCCTGTTCCCCGAGGGTTACGAGAGTACCAGTGTGGGGATGGCAAGTGTGACCACTGTGGGAGGCCCAGTGAGGATGCCCCTACACCAGGTGACTCTGAGTTCTGATTATGGCTGCCAGACCCTTGTGGTGGGGGTCTGTGCATCGATGCCCAAGATGGAGGCACAAGTCATCTTGGGAAATGACGCATGTGGGGGATATGTCCTCCCGAATCTCGCGAAGGGCGAGGAGTGCATAGAGCACTATGAGGAGACAGGCGGAGTGTTAGACGCCTGTGGGGACGAGATAGGAATCGCCACGGCGGCGTTCCCGGTTTGTGCTGTGATGCCGAGCCAGTGCGAAGGACACGGAGGGTGTGGATCTGATAGGGCTGACGAGGAGACGTCCGACAGTCCGGAAATCGATCACCTCTTCATGGAACCCGGAGAACGAGCGGAGGGCGAAGGCAGCCCGGATGGTGAGTTACAGGTGACCCTCGCCAGTTCTCTTGGAGTGGACCGCACTCGTCTCGAAGAGTTGCAGCAGATAGAGTTCCCCGAATTGATTCATGAGGCCAATGGAGGACGTGTTGGTCCTGAGAGGGCCACTCATTGTTACGTACAGGACGGCATGCTGATGAGAGTGTTCTGCACAGAGCAGGGAATTGAGTGTGATGAAGCAGTATGTCCTGCGTTGTTTGCCATGCGTGACGCAGTGGTAGGATCGTTAGGTTTCTCACCTTTCCAGCTGGTGTAAGGACAAGGGGTGCAAAGTCCTCTGTCCATGCTGAAGGAACAATGGACATCAGGAGTGACCGTGGGAACGGTCAACGGATACGTAAGGAGCGTTTCGCATTGGCGGCAGGAATACTGGTTGGAAATTAAACTCATCCGATGGGAAGACAACGTAGTAGCAGATGCCCTGTCCTGTATGCACTAACCAGACATGACTCTTATTTTAAGGGGAGGGGTATGTGACGGTGTTCCCCCCTTATATTTCTCCTACGCCTGCAGTAAGAGTCATGTCCACTTTACCCGAGCGTTCTCTACGTCGCAGGCATCAGGTTGATATGTATAGGAGAATGTAGTGTTCTCGGAGTGCCGAGAAATTTATAAAAGAAGAGTATTTTGGGCTGTGGTTTAGGCCCTTTAGGAAGCCAATATGGCGCTGGCTCTTCTGTTTTCCTGCCAAAACTGTGAGACGTCAGTGACACCAGATTGGTCACCGACAGCGACGTGGCATAGAGAGCCAATGAAAACCTCCCGTGGCGAATATGACGTCACGAAGGAAAGGGGGTCCGGTCATCGCGCCGCGTTGGCGCCATCAGTCTAAGACAGCACGTCAAGGAGGTCGGACGTGCGCTGGGGGGTCCTGTCAGTTGGACAGTTTACCCCGTCTCCGGAGGACTTACGCATCACCCGAGGTCTGCCAACACCTGAGGGGTCTTCCTTCGTTCATGTGTTGAACCGAAGAAGGAATTGACAGAATATTGAGCAACAAGGGCTCCAGGAACAGGTGTTGTGCAAGAGTGGAGTCTAGGCAGCGACGGCTGATAGCTCACAGTGATGACGTAGTGGATGAGCCAATCCTCCGTGAGGGAATCAGTCTGACACGACACGTCAAGGTGGTTGGACGTGCGAAGATTGGTCCTGTCAGTTTGACAGTTGTTTCCCGCTCCCGTGGATTTTACGCGTCACCCCAAGTCTGCCAGTGCTCTGTGAGGTCTTCCTTCGTTCATATGTTGGACCAGAGAGGGAATCGACGGGATATTGAGCAACAAGTGCTCCAGGACAGGTACTGTGCAAGAAGAAGTGAAGTCTGTGCAGTGACGTATGCGACGTCTGAGGCAGTTCACCCGTTTGTGACGGCGTAGTTGCTGAACCGAGCCACCGGGAAGCAGTGGAAGAAGAAAACTATTCGGGAATCCGAACGACTGCAGCCGAGACGTAGGCAGGCAGCCGTAGCTGGGAGAAGTCGACGGCCGGGAGACCGACTCCAACCCTACAAGAAGTCGAGGAGGAGCACGGACCTGCAGTGAAAAGGCACGGAGACGACGCGCTTACGGTGGGACGTTGATTGAGCTCCTGGAGGACACGACAGTGTGTGTGTGGGGGCGTTCCCTACACGAGGCAGGAGCCAGGACCAGGAGCTACAACTCAACTCTCACCAAAGGATAGGTGGAAGTAGGTGATTCTAGTTTCCCTCCCAATTCCCCTTTAGTCAGCTATATTATTTAGCCTGAGTATTTTGTATGTCGTGAGCAAGGCTCACCTATGTCACAGTAAGGCACAGGTGTGCAGTGGGGCTACATAAAGTACCCACGATATTTATGATTATTATTGGTGTGTACAGGTACCCGGAGTAATTGATGAATTTACTGTGTGGATAATGTCTTTAATGAGACTTTAATATCATCATATAGTGAGAGAGTATATATATATAATTATGTCAGTGTTTGGAGTTAGGCTATGTGCCCAATAACTATGTCATTACCATTATTGATGTCTGACTCATCCATATATATATATATATATGTCTATGCTCGTGTATTGAATAATCATTCATGTGTGCAGTGATTAATTGTGTTATCGCCCACGAAAGGAATTACTAAGAACTCCAGTGATATATACTTGCATACGTTATCATTAAACGAAGGGCAGTGTGTAATACCATGACAGTGAATTATTGTCACCTTTAATATAGAAATGTTTGATTGAGCACAAGATCAGTGTAGCTAAGTGTTCACGTGCTGTTGACGCAAATATTGTGTGTTCGATCTTCTAGTGATCTTTGAGAACTTAAAGAAACAGAGCGCATGACGCCAGGAAAACAAGCAAACAGATAAAGTGACATTCGCGCGGGGGTAGTCGCCCAGCTGATTTTGACATTGACGTGAGGGGGAGTGTTGCCGGCTTGGTGGGTTCATATTATATGTGTGGGAACCAGCGACTCCCGCCTGAAACAGCTGTTTGCTTATTGATATAATCTTGTGATGTCTTTGAATGAGTTTTAAGTAAAATACAAAGTACATTGGTGTTTATATCATCCCCTCCATATTTTTTGTGGCTATGTAATACCTGAAAACAGAGAGTGATAGAAGTGAATACCTGCCTGATATCAGATCTATTGAGTGTGTCCTTGCCACTGTTACCACAATTCAACAAAACCACTGACGTGTTACTGGACACCGAAAACACCAGTTGGCGACCTTGTGGTTAGCAGTAGAGCCCTATGACGGGGCGGGCATACAACAGTTAAGTGAACAAGTTGTGTTCCCACTCCTTCTCGATCAGAGGCCGGTTGGGATTGACTGGGATACTCTCCTGGCGTACAGTGGCGCCGCGAGGATAGAGTGAAGACCCGCAGGGCTACGGTGAGTGACCTTGAGTGTACTGTTGCTCACCCGAGTAACCCCGACATTGGCGACTTCGCCAGGATCACGATCGAAATAAAGGATGCAGTTGTGGTACTTGGCAGTGGTATTAGATATCAGGTACAGGTTATTACTCATAGCACAAGATGGAGGATGATAAAGTAACAAGGTTCATTGACACTAGAGATGAGCAGGTGCTGGAGGAGTGCACCAAGGCACAGTTACAGTCAATAGCAGACCATTTTGGGATAAAGTTGAAATCTTTTAGAGTGGGAGAGAGAAGACTGGAGATAATGGCACAGCTCAGAGCACGAGATGAAGCTTAGGGGGAGGAACGGCCACAAACACCTGCCAGTATGGGAGGTGTTTGACCTCCACCTACATTGGAGGTTACATATACTACACATACAGTATATTACATATACTACAATACACCTGAGCATTGGTGGGAGCAGCAGGGGATCCAGCGGCAGCAGGCACAGCGTTAAGCTGGAGATAATGAAGCTGCAGCTGGAAGCACAGCAGCGCAGAGAAGAGCGAGAAGCACAGCTGCGCAGGGAAGAACAAGAGCGAGAAGCACAGCTGCGCAGGGAAGAACAAGAGCGAGAAGCACAGCTGAAGCGTGAAAAGCGAGAGGCACAGCAGAGCAAAGAAGAGCGAGAAGCAGAGGCACAGCAGCGCAAAGAAGAGCGAGAAGCAGAGGCACAGCAGCGCAAAGAAGAGCGAGAAGCAGAGGCACAGCAGCGCAAAGAAGAGCGAGAAGCAGAGGCACAGCAGCGCAAAGAAGAGCGAGAAGCAGAAGCACAGCTGAAGCGTGAAGAGCGAGAGGCACAGCAGCGCAAAGACGAGCTAGAAGCTAGACTGAAACAGGAGATAGAAGCTAACAAGGATGTGGAGCTAAGGCGAGCTGAGCTAGGGATAGCTCCCCCTGCTCCGCCACAGCAGGAGGACCGCCGAGTGAGGGAGCGAGATTTGCCGGTCTTTGTACCAAATGAAGCTGAAGGTTTCTTCGACCACTTCGAAAGGGTTGCTACTTTGAAGAGGTGGCCGAGGGCGGAGCTGGTTCAGGGTAGGCTCACCGGTGAAGCTCGTGAAGCCTACAATATGCTCGATCTCCAAGAGTGCACCAACTACGATGCTGTAAAGAGAGCTGTGCTCCATTCTTTCAAGCTCACGCCGGAGTGTTACAGGAAGAGATTCAGGGAATGTACCCGTTCGCCAGGAAAATCTTATGCGGAGACGGCGAGGGACATGGAGAGAAAGTTCCTTAAGTGGCTGGAGTCTGAAGGAGCGAGGTCGGCTGAGGACGTCAAGAGGCTTATGGTCATGGAGAAGTTTATGTCCGTGCTCTCTCCTGAGATCAGGGTGAGAGTAAAGGAGGCGGACATAAAAGACCTGAGGGCCACGGCCGACAGAGCCGACATGCTGGAAGAAGCCTTACGCCCACGCAGAGAGGGACAGCACCGACCGCCCGTATACTCCGGAAATGGTTGAAATTATAGGAGGACGGACGGATGGAGGACAGTAGCGAGTTCTCCCAAGTCCCACCTCTCGAGTGGCGACAACAGAGGCTCGAAGAGTGCTGTGGAGCCGGTAAAAAAGTATCAAGCTGAGAGCTCAGGAGCTGTTGCTGCGACGAAGGAGTCGACGGATGGTACGAGGAAGACACACGGAGCGACGACCTCTGGAGGCGGTGCCAGGGCGAGCAGTGGTGGATGGTCTCCGACGAGGAAGATCCGCTGCTACAACTGTGGATTATTCGGACACGTCGTGCGGGAATGCAAACGCCCTAAACAGCGGGGGAACGTTGCTTTCGTGAGGGTCGAGGACCAGATGGCCGAGAGGGTGCGGGATGAACCTATACTGAGTGGGGAGAAAAGAGTTCACCCATTCGTGTGTGAGGGAACCGTAAGGGTGGGGGACGCAGACCCGTGAGCGAAACCCTGTTCCCCGAGGGTTACGAGAGTACCAGTGTGGGGATGGCAAGTGTGACCACTGTGGGAGGCCCAGTGAGGATGCCCCTACACCAGGTGACTCTGAGTTCTGATTATGGCTGCCAGACCCTTGTGGTGGGGGTCTGTGCATCGATGCCCAAGATGGAGGCACAAGTCATCTTGGGAAATGACGCATGTGGGGGATATGTCCTCCCGAATCTCGCGAAGGGCGAGGAGTGCATAGAGCACTATGAGGAGACAGGCGGAGTGTTAGACGCCTGTGGGGACGAGATAGGAATCGCCACGGCGGCGTTCCCGGTTTGTGCTGTGATGCCGAGCCAGTGCGAAGGACACGGAGGGTGTGGATCTGATAGGGCTGACGAGGAGACGTCCGACAGTCCGGAAATCGATCACCTCTTCATGGAACCCGAAGAACGAGCGGAGGGCGAAGGCAGCCCGGATGGTGAGTTACAGGTGACCCTCGCCAGTTCTCTTGGAGTGGACCGCACTCGTCTCGAAGAGTTGCAGCAGATAGAGTTCCCCGAATTGATTCATGAGGCCAATGGAGGACGTGTTGGTCATGAGAGGGCCACTCATTGTTACGTACAGGACGGCATGCTGATGAGAGTGTTCTGCACAGAGCAGGGAATTGAGTGTGATGAAGCAGTATGTCCTGCGTTGTTTGCCATGCGTGACGCAGTGGTAGGATCGTTAGGTTTCTCACCTTTCCAGCTGGTGTAAGGACAAGGGGTGCAAAGTCCTCTGTCCATGCTGAAGGAACAATGGACATCAGGAGTGACCGTGGGAACCGTCAACGGATACGTAAGGAGCGTTTCGCATTGGCGGCAGGAATACTGGTTGGAAATTAAACTCATCCGATGGGAAGACAACGTAGTAGCAGATGCCCTGTCCTGTATGCACTAACCAGACATGACTCTTATTTTAAGGGGAGGGGTATGTGACGGTGTTCCCCCCCTTATATTTGCAGTAAGAGTCATGTCCACTTTACCCGAGCATTCTCTACGTCGCAGGCATCAGGTTGATATGTATAGGAGAATGTAGTGTTCTCGGAGTGCCGAGAAATTTATAAAAGAAGAGTATTTTGGGCTGTGGTTTAGGCCCTTTAGGAAGCCAATATGGCGCTGGCTCTTCTGTTTTCCTGCCAAAACTGTGTGACGTCAGTGACACCAGATTGGTCACCGACAGCGACGTGGCACAGAGAGCCAATGAAAAGCTCCCGTGGCGAATATGACGTCACGAAGGAAAGGGGGTCCGGTCATCGCGCTGCGTTGGCGCCATCAGTCTAAGACAGCAGGTCAAGGAGGTCGGACGTGCGCTGGGGGGTCCTGTCAGTTGGACAGTTTACCCCGTCTCCGGAGGACTTACGCATCACCCGAGGTCTGCCAACACCTGTGGGGTCTTCCTTCGTTCATGTGTTGAACCGAAGAAGGAATTGACAGAATATTGAGCAACAAGTGCTCCAGGAACAGGTGTTGTGCAAGAGTGGAGTCTAGGCAGCGACGTATGCGACGGCTGATAGCTCACAGTGATGACGTAGTGGATGAGCCAATCCTCCGTGAGGGAATCAGTCTGACACGACACGTCAAGGTGGTTGGACGTGCGAAGATGGGTCCTGTCAGTTTGACAGTTGTTTCCCGCTCCCGTGGATTTTACGCGTCACCCCAAGTCTGCCAGTACTCTGTGAGGTCTTCCTTCGTTCATGTGTTGGACCAGAGAGGGAATCGACGGGATATTGAGCAACAAGTGCTCCAGGACAGGTACTGTGCAAGAAGAAGTGAAGTCTGTGCAGTGACGTATGCGACGTCTGAGGCAGTTCACCCGTTTGTGATGGCGTAGTGGCTGAACCGAGCCACCGGGAAGCAGTGGAAGAAGAAAACTATTCGGGAATCCGAACGACTGCAGCCGAGACGTAGGCAGGCAGCCGTAGCTGGGAGAAGTCGACGGCCGGGAGACCGACTCCAACCCTACAAGAAGTCGAGGAGGAGCACGGACCTGCAGTGAAAAGGCACGGAGACGACGCGCTTACGGTGGGACGTTGATTGAGCTCCTGGAGGACACGACAGTGTGTGTGTGGGGGCGTTCCCTACACGAGGCAGGAGCCAGGACCAGGAGCTACAACTCAACTCTCACCAGAGGATAGGTGGAAGTAGGTGATTCTAGTTTCCCTCCCAATTCCCCTTTAGTCAGCTATATTATTTAGCCTGAGTATTTTGTATGTCGTGAGCAAGGCTCACCTATGTCACAGTAAGGCACAAGTGTGCAGTGGGGCTACATAAAGTACCCACGATATTTATGATTATTATTGGTGTGTACAGGCACCCGGAGTAATTGATGAATTTACTGTGTGGATAATGCCTTTAATGAGACTTTAATATCATCATATAGTGAGAGAGTATATATATATAATTATGTCAGTGTTTGGAGTTAGGCTATGTGCCCAATAACTATGTCATTACCATTATTGATGTCTGACTCATCCATATATATATATATATGTCTATGCTCGTGTATTGAATAATCATTCATGTGTGCAGTGATTAATTGTGTTATCGCCCACGAAAGGAATTACTAAGAACTCCAGTGATATATACTTGCATACGTTATCATTAAACGAAGGGCAGTGTGTAATACGATGACAGTGAATTATTGTCACCTTTAATGTAGAAATGTTTTATTGAGCACAAGATCAGTGTAGCTAAGTGTTCACGTGCTGTTGACGCAAATATTGTGTGTTCGATCTTCTAGTGATCTTTGAGAACTTAAAGAAACAGAGCGCGTGACGTCAGGAAAACAAGCAAACAGATAAAGTGACATTCGCGCGGGGGTAGTCGCCCAGCTGATTTTGACATTGACGAGAGGGGGAGTGTTGCCGGCTTGGTGGGTTCATATTATATGTGTGGGAACCAGCGACTCCCGCCTGAAACAGCTGTTTGCTTATTGATATAATCTTGTGATGTCTTTGAATGAGTTTTAAGTAAAATACAAAGTACATTGGTGTTTATATCATCCCCTCCATATTTTTTGTGGCTATGTAATACCTGAAAACAGAGAGTGATAGAAGTGAATACCTGCCTGATATCAGATCTATTGAGTGTGTCCTTGCCACTGTTACCACAATTCAACAAAACCACTGACGTGTTACTGGACACCGAAAACACCAGTTGGCGACCTTGTGGTTAGTAGTAGAGCCCTATGACGGGGCGAGTATACAACAGTTAAGTGAACAAGTTGTGTTCCCACTCCTTCTCGATCAGAGGCCGGTTGGGATTGACTGGGATACACTCCTGGCGTACAGTGGCGCCGCGAGGATAGAGTGAAGACCCGCAGGGCTACGGTGAGTGACCTTGAGTGTACTGTTGCTCACCCGAGGAACCCCGACATTGGCGACCTCGCCAGGATCACGATCGAAATAAAGGTTGCAGTTGTGGTACTTGGCAGTGGTATTAGATATCAGGTTCTGGTTATTACTCATAGCACAAGATGGAGGATGATAAAGTAACAAGGTTCATTGACACTAGAGATGAGCAGGTGCTGGAGGAGTGCACCAAGGCACAGTTACAGTCAATAGCAGACCATTTTGGGATAAAGTTGAAATCTTCCAGAGTGGGAGAGAGAAGACTGGAGATAATGGCACAGCTCAGAGCACGAGATGAAGCTTTGGGGGAGGAACGGCCACAAACACCTGCCAGTATGGGAGGTGTTTGACCTCCACCTACATTGGAGGTTACATATACTACATATACAGTATATTACATATACTACAATACACCTGAGCATTGGTGGGAGCAGCAGGGGATCCAGCGGCAGCAGGCACAGCGTTAAGCTGGAGATAATGAAGCTGCAGCTGGAAGCACAGCAGCGCAGAGAAGAGCGAGAAGCACAGCTGCGCAGGGAAGAACAAGAGCGAGAAGCACAGCTGCGCAGGGAAGAACAAGAGCGAGAAGCACAGCTGCGCAGGGAAGAACAAGAGCGAGAAGCACAGCTGAAGCGTGAAAAGCGAGAGGCACAGCAGCGCAAAGAAGAGCGAGAAGCAGAGGCACAGCAGCGCAAAGAAGAGCGAGAAGCAGAGGCACAGCAGCGCAAAGAAGAGCAAGAAGCAGAGGCACAGCAGCGCAAAGAAGAGCGAGAAGCAGAAGCACAGCTGAAGCGTGAAGAGCGAGAGGCACAGCAGCGCAAAGACGAGCTAGAAGCTAGACTGAAACAGCAGGAGATAGAAGCTAACAAGGATGTGGAGCTAAGGCGAGCTGAGCTAGGGATAGCTCCCCCTGCTCCGCCACAGCAGGAGGACCGCCGAGTGAGGGAGCGATATTTGCCGGTCTTTGTACCAAATGAAGCTGAAGGTTTCTTCGACCACTTCGAAAGGGTTGCTACTTTGAAGAGGTGGCCGAGGGCGGAGTGGGCGGAGCTGGTTCAGGGTAGGCTCACCGGTGAAGCTCGTGAAGCCTACAATATGCTCGATCTCCAAGAGTGCACCAACTACGATGCTGTAAAGAGAGCTGTGCTCCATTCTTTCAAGCTCAAGCCGGAGTGTTACAGGAAGAGATTCAGGGAATGTACCCGTTCGCCAGGAAAATCTTATGCGGAGACGGCGAGGGACATGGAGAGAAAGTTCCTTAAGTGGCTGGAGTCTGAAGGAGCGAGGTCGGCTGAGGACGTCAAGAGGCTTATGGTCATGGAGAAGTTTATGTCCGTGCTCTCTCCTGAGATCAGGGTGAGAGTAAAGGAGGCGGACATAAAAGACCTGAGGGCCACGGCCGACAGAGCCGACATGCTGGAAGAAGCCTTACGCCCACGCAGAGAGGGACAGCACCGACCGCCCGTATACTCCGGAAATGGTTGAAATTATAGGAGGACGGACGGATGGAGGACAGTAGCGAGTTCTCCCATGTCCCACCTCTCGAGTGGCGACAACAGAGGCTCGAAGAGTGCTGTGGAGCCGGTAAAAAAGTATCAAGCTGAGAGCTCAGGAGCTGTTGCTGCGACGAAGGAGTCGACGGATGGTACGAGGAAGACACACGGAGCGACGGCCTCTGGAGGCGGTGCCAGGGCGAGCAGTGGTGGATGGTCTCCGACGAGGAAGATCCGCTGCTACAACTGCGGATTATTCGGACACGGCGTGCGGGAATGCAAACGCCCTAAACAGCGGGGGAACGTTGCTTTCGTGAGGGTCGAGGACCAGATGGCCGAGAGGGTGCGGGATGAACCCATACTGAGTGGGGAGAAAAGAGTTCACCCATTCGTGTGTGAGGGAACCGTAAGGGTGGGGGACTCAGACCCGTGAGCGAAACCCTGTTCCCCGAGGGTTACGAGAGTACCAGTGTGGGGATGGCAAGTGTGACCACTGTGGGAGGCCCAGTGAGGATGCCCCTACACCAGGTGACTCTGAGTTCTGATTATGGCTGCCAGACCCTTGTGGTGGGGGTCTGTGCATCGATGCCCAAGATGGAGGCACAAGTCATCTTGGGAAATGACGCATGTGGGGGATATGTCCTCCCGAATCTCGCGAAGGGCGAGGAGTGCATAGAGCACTATGAGGAGACAGGCGGAGTGTTAGACGCCTGTGGGGACGAGATAGGAATCGCCACGGCGGCGTTCCCGGTTTGTGCTGTGATGCCGAGCCAGTGCGAAGGACACGGAGGGTGTGGACCTGATAGGGCTGACGAGGAGACGTCCGACAGTCCGGAAATCGATCACCTCTTCATGGAACCCGAAGAACGAGCGGAGGGCGAAGGCAGCCCGGATGGTGAGTTACAGGTGACCCTCGCCAGTTCTCTTGGAGTGGACCGCACTCGTCTCGAAGAGTTGCAGCAGATAGAGTTCCCCGAATTGATTCATGAGGCCAATGGAGGACGTGTTGGTCCTGAGAGGGCCACTCATTGTTACGTACAGGACGGCATGCTGATGAGAGTGTTCTGCACAGAGCAGGGAATTGAGTGTGATGAAGCAGTATGTCCTGCGTTGTTTGCCATGCGTGACGCAGTGGTAGGATCGTTAGGTTTCTCACCTTTCCAGCTGGTGTAAGGACAAGGGGTGCAAAGTCCTCTGTCCATGCTGAAGGAACAATGGACATCAGGAGTGACCGTGGGAACGGTCAACGGATACGTAAGGAGCGTTTCGCATTGGCGGCAGGAATACTGGTTGGAAATTAAACTCATCCGATGGGAAGACAACGTAGTAGCAGATGCCCTGTCCTGTATGCACTAACCAGACATGACTCTTATTTTAAGGGGAGGGGTATGTGACGGTGTTCCCCCCCTTATATTTCTCCCACGCCTGCAGTAAGAGTCATGTCCACTTTACCCGAGCGTTCTCTACGTCAGGCATCAGGTTGATATGTATAGGAGAATGTAGTGTTCTCGGAGTGCCGAGAAATTTATAAAAGAAGAGTATTTTGGGCTGTGGTTTAGGCCCTTTAGGAAGCCAATATGGCGCTGGCTCTTCTGTTTTCCCGCCAAAACTGTGTGACGTCAGTGACACCAGATTGGTCACCGACAGCGACGTGGCACAGAGAGCCAATGAAAACCTCCCGTGGCGAATATGACGTCACAAAGGAAAGGGGGTCCGGTCATCGCGCCGCGTTGGCGCCATCAGTCTAAGACAGCACGGTTAGGAGGTCGGACGTGTGCTGGGGGGTCCTGTCAGTTGGACAGTTTACCCCGTCTCCGGAGGACTTACGCATCACCCGAGGTCTGCCAACACCTGTGGGGTCTTCCTTCGTTCATGTGTTGAACCGAAGAAGGAATTGACAGAATATTGAGCAACAAGTGCTCCAGGAACAGGTGTTGTGCAAGAGTGGAGTCTAGGCAGCGACGTATGCGACGGCTGATAGCTCCACAGTGATGACGTAGTGGATGAGCCAATCCTCCGTGAGGGAATCAGTCTGACACGACACGTCAAGGTGGTTGGACGTGCGAAGATTGGTCCTGTCAGTTTGACAGTTGTTTCCCGCTCCCGTGGATTTTACACGTCACCCCAAGTCTGCCAGTACTCTGTGAGGTCTTCCTTCGTTCATGTGTTGGACCAGAGAGGGAATCGACGGGATATTGAGCAACAAGTGCTCCAGGACAGGTACTGTGCAAGAAGAAGTGAAGTCTATGCAGTGACGTATGCAACGTCTGAGGCAGTTCACCCGTTTGTGACGGCGTAGTGGCTGAACCGAGCCACCGGGAAGCAGTGGAAGAAGAAAACTATTCGGGAATCCGAATGACTGCAGCCGAGACGTAGGCAGGCAGCCGTAGCGTGGAGAAGTCGACGGCCGGGAGACCGACTCCAACCCTACAAGAAGTCGAGGAGGAGCACGGACCTGCAGTGAAAAGGCACGGAGATGACGCGCTTACGGTGGGACGTTGATTGAGCTCTGGAGGACACGACAGTGTGTGTGTGGGGGCGTTCCCTACACGAGGCAGGAGCCAGGACCAGGAGCTACAACTCAACTCTCACCAGAGGATAGGTGGAAGTAGGTGATTCTAGTTTCCCTCCCAATTCCCCGTTAGTCAGCTATATTATTTAGCCTGAGTATTTTGTATGTCGTGAGCAAGGCTCACCTATGTCACAGTAAGGCACAAGTGTGCAGTGGGGCTACATAAAGTACCCACGATATTTATGATTATTATTGGTGTGTACAGGCACCCAGAGTAATTGATGAATTTACTGTGTGGATAATGTCTCTAATGAGACTTTAATATCATCATATAGTGAGAGAGTATATATATATAATTATGTCAGTGTTTGGAGTTAGGCTATGTGCCCAATAACTATGTCATTACCATTATTGATGTCTGACTCATCCATATATATATATATATGTCTATGCTCGTGTATTGAATAATCATTCATGTGTGCAGTGATTAATTGTGTTATTGCCCACGAAAGGAATTACTAAGAACTCCAGTGATATATACTTGCATACATTATCATTAAACGAAGGGCAGTGTGTAATACCATGACAGTGAATTATTGTCACCTTTAATATAGAAATGTTTGATTGAGCACAAGATCAGTGTAGCTAAGTGTTCACGTGCTGTTGACGCAAATATTGTGTGTTTGATCTTCTAGTGATCTTTGAGAACTTAAAGAAACAGAGCGCGTGACGCCAGGAAAACAAGCAAACAGATAAAGTGACATTCGCACGGGGGTAGTTGCCCAGCTGATTTTGACATTGACGAGAGGGGGAGTGTTGCCGGCTTGGTGGGTTCATATTATATGTGTGGGAACCAGCGACTCCCGCCTGAAACAGCTGTTTGCTTATTGATATAATCTTGTGATGTCTTTGAATGAGTTTTCAGTAAAATACAAAGTACATTGGTGTTTATGTCATCCCCTCCATATTTCTTGTGGCTATGTAATACCTGAAAACAGAGTGATAGAAGTGAATACCTGACTGATATCAGATCTATTGAGTGTGTCCTTGCCACTGTTACCACAATTCAACAAAACCACTGACGTGTTACTGGACACCGAAAACACCAGTTGGCGACCTTGTGGTTAGTAGTAGAGCCCTATGATGGGGCGGGCATACAACAGTTAAGTGAACAAGTTGTGTTCCCACTCCTTCTCGATCAGAGGCCGGTTGGGATTGACTGGGATACTCTCCTGGCGTACAGTGGCGCCGCGAGGATAGAGTGAAGACCCGCAGGGCTATGGTGAGTGACCTTGAGTGTACTGTTGCTCACCCGAGGAACCCCGACAATATATATATATATATATATATATATATTATTAAATATGACCGAAAAAGTAAGATTAATAATTCTAACACGAATTTTCTCGATCTTTCGTACGTTTCTTTTTACTGTTGGTGGTAATTCAAAAATCAATTCTCAAAAATTCATTTTTATTTCTAGTCTGACGTGACACTTGAGTGCGTTTCGTAAAACTTATTACATTTTCAAAGACTTTAGTTTACACATACACAACTGAATAGAACTTACACATCTTCGATTTGTTTATATCTACATTTGAGTGAGGTGGATGGGGTGAGGTGGTATTAATAGGGTATTAAATTCCTAAACACAAGACAGAACACGAAACAATGGGTATTGAATTGAAGTGATTGTAGAAAGCCTATTGGTCCATATTTCTTGATGCTTCTATATATCAGCGGAGTCGTGAGGTGGGTAGAATATAGTTGTGCATTAATTGGCTGTTGATTGCTGGTGTTGACTTCTTGATGTGTAGTGCCTCGCAGACGTCAAGCCGCCTGCTATCGCTGTATCTATCGATGATTTCTGTGTTGTTTACTAGGATTTCTCTGGCGATGGTTTGGTTGTGGGAAGAGATTATATGTTCCTTAATGGAGCCCTGTTGTATATGCATCGTTAAACGCCTAGAAAGAGATGTTGTTGTCTTGCCTATATACTGGGTTTTTTGGAGCTTACAGTCCCCAAGAGGGCATTTGAAGGCATAGACGACGTTGGTCTCTTTTAAAGCGTTCTGCTTTGTGTCTGAAGAGTTTCTCATGAGTAGGCTGGCCGTTTTTCTGGTTTTATAGTAAATCGTCAGTTGTATCCTCTGATTTTTGTTTGTAGGGATAACGTTTCTATTAACAATATCTTTTAGGACCCTTTCCTCCGTTTTATGAGCTGTGGAAAAGAAGTTCCTGTAAAATAGTCTAATAGAGGGTATAGGTGTTGTGTTAGTTGTCTCTTCAGAGGTTGCTTGCCCTTCACTTTCCTTCTTATGATGTCTTCCACGAAACCATTGGAGATGCCGTTGTTGACTAGGACCTGCCTTACCCTACAGAGTTCTTCGTCGACTTGCTTCCATTCTGAGCTGTGGCTTAGAGCACGGTCGACATAGGCGTTAACAACACTCCTCTTGTACCTGTCTGGGCAGTCACTGTTGGCATTTAGGCACATTCCTATGCTCGTTTCCTTAGTGTAGACTGCAGTGTGGAAACCTCCGCTCTTTTCCATGACTGTTACATCTAGAAAGGGCAGCTTCCAATCCTTTTCCATCTCGTAACTGAAACGCAGCACGAAACTCTGCTCAAATGCCTCCTTCAGCTCCTGCAGATGTCTGACATCAGGTACCTGTGTAAAAATGTCGTCAACATACCTGCAGTATATGGCCGGTTTCAAGTTCATGTCGACTAAGACTTTTTGCTCGATGGTACCCATGTAGAAGTTTGCAAACAGGACACCTAGGGGAGAACCCATGGCGACCCCATCTACTTGCTTATACATGTGCCCATCCGGGCTCAAGAAGGGTGCCTCTTTAGTACAAGCTTGGAGTAGTTTCCTTAGGATATTTTCTGGTATGTCAAGAGGAGTACAGGCCGGATCACGATACACTCTGTCGGCTATCATCCCGATTGTCTCGTCCACAGGTACTTTGGTAAACAGTGATTCGACGTCCAACGAGGCTCTTATCCCTGTGGCCCAAGTGCCCCGCAGTAAGTCAACAAATTCCTTTGGAGACTTCAGGCTGAAGGCGCAAGGGACATAAGGAGTCAGCAGGCCGTTGAGTCGCTTCGCCAGTCTGTTCGTGGGTGTGGGTATCTGGCTAATGATTGGCTGAAGTGGGTTTCCAGGCTTGTGTGTCTTGACATTTCCATACGCATATCCAGGTTTATATTCCCCAATAATCTTTGGCAGGTGGAGTCCGGATTTCTTGGCGTTCACAGTTTCGATCAGTTTGTTGACCTCTGCTTTCAATTCGGCTGTAATGTCCTTCGTTACACTTTGGAATTTAGTTTGGTCAGAGAGTATGAGGTTCATTTTCGCCAGATATTCGTCTTTTTTAAGAATGACGTATATTGGCGAATTGTCATCTCTCCTGACAACTATCTCCTTGTTCTCACGAAGGCTTTTAGCTGCCACTTTGAGCTCGGGGGACAGTATGGTCTTCTGTAGTTGCCTCGATTCTTTCCTCCTTCCGCAATAAGTTCTGCTTGTTAGGTATCTTTGGTAGTGACCTTCTTTTGTGTCTCGAGGTCAAATATGTCGTCCAACAGAATTTCTAACTCCACTTTCCGGGCCATCTCACTCGGTCTGGACATAACGTGACAGTTTATACCCAGATTTAGGAGAGTGACTTGGTCCTCAGTGAGGTTAATTCCTGCCAGGTTCAGGAAGCCATCTCTTGGTCGTGGAATTGCCATAGGTCCTCCATATAACGTTGTTAGTTTCTTGATAATCCTTGTTTCAGTGCTGAGGTGATGTCGGTCTGTGAGGATGTCGAGGTGTTGTTCAATGCGGGTACGGAGACTTTCGTCGATGTTGCTATTTCTCCATTAGTTTGTAGCATGAAGTAGTTGCGTTTTGTTGTCTTTGATTTCATTTTCTGCCTTGTATATCTGATCACGAATCAGATCCTGGCGATATACAGAGTGTATCGTGATCCGGCCTGTACTCCTCTTGACATACCAGAAAATATCCTAAGGAAACTACTCGAAGCTTGTACTAAAGAGGCACCCTTCTTAAGCCCGGATGGGCACATGTATAAGCAAGTAGATGGGGTCGCCATGGGTTCTCCCCTAGGTGTCCTGTTTGCAAACTTGTACATGGGTACCATCGAGCAAAAAGTCTACGTCGACATGAACTTGAAACTGGCCATATACTGCAGGTATGTTGACGACATTTTTACACAGGTACCTGATGTCAGACATCTGCAGGAGCTGAAGGAGGCATTTGAGCAGAGTTCCGTGCTGCGTTTCACTTACGAGATGGAAAAGGATGGGAAGCTGCCCTTTCTAGATGTATCAGTCATGGAAAAGAGCGGAGGTTTCCACACTGCAGTCTACACTAAGGAAACGAGCATAGGAATGTGCCTAAATGCCAACAGCGACTGCCCAGACAGGTAGAAGAGGAGTGCTGTTAACGCCTATGTCGACCGTGCTCTCAGCCACAGCTCAGAATGGAAGCAAGTCGACGAAGAACTCTGTAGGGTAAAGCAGGTCCTAGTCATCAACGGCTTCTCCAATGGTTTCGTCGAAGACATCATAAGAAGGAAAGTGAAACGCCATGCAACCTCTGAAGAGACAACTAACACAACACCTATACCCCCTATTAGACTATTTTACAGGAACTTCTTTTCCACAGCTCATAAAACGGAGGAAAGGGTCCTGAAAGATATTGTTAATAGAAACGTTATCCCTACAGACAAAAATCAGAGGATACAACTGACGATTTACTTTAAAACCAGAAAAACGGCCAGCCTACTCATGAGAAACTCTCCAGACACAAAGCAGAACGCTTTAAAAGAGACCAACGTCGTCTATGCCTTCAAATGCCCTCTTGGGGACTGTAAGCTCCAAAAAAACCAGTATATAGGCAAGACAACAACATCTCTTTCTAGGCGTTTAACGATGCATAAGCAACAGGGCTCCATTAAGGAACATATAATCTCTTCCCACAACCAAACCATCGCCAGAGAAATCCTAGTAAACAACACAGAAATCATCGATAGATACAGCGATAGCAGGCGGCTTGACGTCTGCGAGGCACTACACATCAAGAAGTCAACACCAGCAATCAAGAGCCAATTAATGCACAACTATATTCTACCCACCTCAAGACTCCGCTCCAATATAGAAGCATCAAGAAATATGGACCAATAGGCTTTCTACAATCACTTCCATTCAATACCCATTGTTTCGTGTTCTGTCTTGTGTTTAAGAATTTAATACCCTATTAATATCACCTCACCCCATCCACCTCACTCAAATGTAGATATAAACAAATCGAAGATGTGTAAGTTCTATTCAGTTGTGTATGTGTAAACTAAAGTCTTTGAAAATGTAATAAGTTTTACGAAACGCGCTCAAGTGTCGCGTCAGACTAGAAATAAAAATGAATTTTGGAGAATTGATTTTTGAATTACCACCAACAGTGAAAAGAAACGTACGAAAGATCGAGAAAATTCGTCTTAGAATTATTAATCTTACTTTTTCGGTCATATTTAATAATATATGTCTACAGGAATGACTGCTACCAAAATATACTAACATTAAAATGCACGACCCAGCAGCAAGGAATCAAGCTTTCACGATAAAATATCGCCAGGATCTGATTCGTGATCAGATATACTAGGCAGAAAAAGAAATGAAAGACAACAAAACGCAAATACTTCATGCTTCAAATGAATGGAGAAATAGCAACATCGACGAAAGTCTCCGTACCCGCATTGAACAACACCTCGACATCCTCACAGACCGACATCACCTTAGCACTGAAACAAGGATTATCAAGAAACTAACAACGTTATATGGAGGACCTATGGCAATTCCATGACCAAGAGATGGCTTCGTGAGCCTGGCAGGAATTAACCTCACTGACGACCAAGTCATTCTCCTAAATCTGGGTATAAACTGTCACGTTATGTCCAGACCGAGTGAGATGGCCCGGAAAGTGGAGTTAGAAATTCTGTTGGACGACATATTTGACCTCGAGACACAAAAGAAGGTCACTACCAAAGATACCTTACAAGCAGAACTTATTGCGGAAGGAGGAAAGAATCGAGGCAACTACAGAAGCACCATACAGTCCCCCGAGCTCAACACGGCAGCTAAAAGCCTTCGTAAGAACAAGGAGATAGTTGTCAGGAGAGGTGACAAATCGCCAATATACGTCATTCTTAAAAAAGACGAATATCTGGCGAAAATGAACCTCATACTCTCTGACTGAACTAAAATCCAAAGGGTAACGAAGGACACTACAGCCGAATTGAAAGCAAAGGTCAACAAACTGATCGAAACTGTGAACGCCAAGAAATCCGGACTCCACCTGCCAAAGATTATTGGGGAATATAAACCTGGATATGCGTATGGAAATGTCAAGACACACAAGCCTGGAAACCCACTTCGGCCAATCATTAGCCAGATACCCACACCCACGTACAGACTGGCGAAGCGACTCAACGGCCTGCTGACTCCTTATGTCCCTTGCGCCTTCAGCCTGAAGTCTCCAAAGGAATTTGTTGACTTACTGTGGAACACACGGGCCACAGGGATAAGAGCCTCGTTGGACGTCGAGTCACTGTTTACCAACGTACCTGTGGACGAGACAATCGGGATGATAGCCGACAGAGTGTATCGTGATCCGGCCTGTACTCCTCTTGACATACCAGAAAATATCCTAAGGAAACTACTCCAAGCTTGTACTAAAGAGGCACCCTTCTTGAGCCCGGATGGGCACATGTATAAGCAAGTAGATGGGGTCGCCATGGGTTCTCCCCTAGGTGTCCTGTTTGCAAACTTCTACATGGGTACCATCGAGCAAAAAGACTTAGTCGACATGATCTTGAAACCGGCCATATACTGCAGGTATGTTGACGACATTTTTACACAGGTACCTGATGTCAGACATCTGCAGGAGCTGAAGGAGGCATTTGAGCAGAGTTCCGTGCTGCGTTTCACTTACGAGATGGAAAAGGATGGGAAGCTGCCCTTTCTAGATGTAACAGTCATGGAAAAGAGCGGAGGTTTCCACACTGCAGTCTACACTATGGAAACGAGCATAGGAATGTGCCTAAATGCCAACAGCGACTGCCCAGACAGGTACAAGAGGAGTGTTGTTTACGCCTATGTCGACCATGCTCTCAGCCACAGCTCAGAATGGAAGCAAGTCGACGAAGAACTCTGTAGGGTAAGGCAGGTCCTAGTCAACAACGACTTCTCCAATGGTTTCGTCGAAGACATCATAAGAAGGAAAGTGAAACGCCATGCAACCTCTGAAGAGACAACTAACACAACACCTATACCCCCTATTAGACTATTTTAGAGGAACTTCTTTTCCACAGCTCATAAAACGGAGGAAAGGGTCCTGAAAGATATTGTTAATAGAAACGTTATCCCTACAGACAAAAATCAGAGGATACAACTGACTATTTACTATAAAACCAGAAAAACGGCCAGCCTACTCATGAGAAACTCTCCAGACACAAAGCAGAACGCTTTAAAAGAGACCAACGTCGTCTATGTCTTCAAATGCCCTCTTGGGGACTGTAAGCTCCAAAAAAACCAGTATATAGGCAAGACAACAACATCTCTTTCTAGGCGTTTAACGATGTATAAGCAACAGGGCTCCATTAAGGAACATATAATCTCTTCCCACAACCAAACCATCGCCAGAGAAATTCTAGTAGACAACACAGAAATCATCGATAGATACAGCGATAGCAGGCGGCTTGACGTCTGCGAGGAACTACACATCAAGAAGTCAACACCAGCAATCAACAGCCAATTAATGCACAACTATATTCTACCCACCTCAAGACTCCGCTCCAATATAGAAGCATCAAGAAATATGGACCAATAGGCTTTCTACAATCACTTCCATTCAATACCCATTGTTTCGTGTTCTGTCTTGTGTTTAGGAATTTAATACCCTATTAATACCACCTCACCCCATCCACCTCACTCAAATGTAGATATAAACAAATCGAAGATGTGTAAGTTCTATTCAGTTGTGTATGTGTAAACTAAAGTCTTTGAAAATGTAATAAGTTTTACGAAACGCGCTCAAGTGTCGCGTCAGACTAGAAATAAAAATGAATTTTGGAGAATTGATTTTTGAATTACCACCAACAGTGAAAAGAAACGTACGAAAGATCGAGAAAATTAGTGTTAGAATTATTAATCTTACTTTTTCGGTCATATTTAATAATATATGTCTACAGGAAAGACGGCTACCAAAATATACTAATATATATATATATATATATATATATATATATATATATATATATATATATATATATATATATATATGACAATGTCAGACCACGAAGGAAAATGAAACAGGAAATTTCCTTAAGTACTTTCGTATATTAAATACATCTTCAGAAGGTATTTAATATACGAAAGTACTTAAGGAAATTTCCTGTTTCATTTTCCTTCGTGGTCTGACATTGTCACATTCTTAATCACGTGTTTATTTTCGTGATATACACACACATATATATATATATATATATATATATATATATATATATATATATATATATATATATGTATATATATATATATATATATATATATATATATATATATATATATATATATATATATATATATATATATATATATATATCTAGATATATTTTTTTTTGTATTTTTTATCTAGATCTTTTTTTTATAATTGTCTTTTTTTATTTTTTCCATCAAACAGGCCTCTTATGCAAACTAGTATAGACCTTGAACTAAACCTCTTATCTAGTATTTATGACAATCATCACTTTAATGATCAAAATTGCAGGTATTATACAGCACATGATGTAAACAATGTTTTAACACATAATCACAATGTTTCTGTAATTAACGTAAATGTAAGATTGCTAAGAAAAACACTTTGATGATGTTAGTGCCCTAATTCAAACAGTTGACGCTAATTCTCTTTTGTTGTGCTTACTGAAACGAGGTTAAAAAGAGGATAGTACTCAACTCTACAACATACCAAACTCCTCAGCAATTCACAACTGTCGTCCTATTCAAAGAGGTGGTTGTACTACTCTTTACTTCCAGCAAGAACTCACTTGCTTAAAAGTAATTAAAACTAGAGACCCCTGTGAGGAGTATACCTTTGACTATTTCAGAGTCAAGAGTGGCGAGGCTGTCTTGACTGTGGGAACAGTCTATAGAATTCCTGAAACTGATGTGACTGAATTCAACTCTAACCAGAGAAATCTAATACTAGAGATAAGACTGAGCAAAAACCACTTAATTATTTCTGGAGACTTTAACATTGACCTCTACAAGCCTGACAACCCTCCTGCTGATAGTTTCCTCAACTGTATGAATTCCTGCTTCCCCATACCCTTAATCACTAGACCTACTAGAATCACTGATAGAACTATCACAGCTCTTGACCATATCTAAACAAACATAACCTCTCCACTTACTTCAGGGATAATCATTGATAGAAACACTGACCATTACCCTACGTTTCTCCTAACCAACATTAACAAACCACCTCTAGAT
Organism: Procambarus clarkii; assembly: GCF_040958095.1. Lineage (NCBI taxonomy): Eukaryota > Metazoa > Arthropoda > Malacostraca > Decapoda > Cambaridae > Procambarus > Procambarus clarkii. Next base: position 15,864,997 of record NC_091221.1, read on the forward strand.
ACAAGGAAGATAAGCTTTAGGCTGCACAATGAAACTTCTATAGGCAATTGTATTGCTGCAGCTGCTAATATCAACTGAGAGACTGAATTAGGTAACATAGGGGGACATTAACCTAGCAGTACAAACATTTCTTCAGAAAACTCTCAGCCTTTTTAACACTTGCTGTCCTATGCTAACTAAACAAGTCACAACTAAAAGGCTAAACAATCCATGGCTTTCAAAGGGGATACTTAAATCTATTAATAAAAAAAATGACCTTCAGAAGTGTAGGTAAGGAGTTGTCTCCATAGTATTTTCAAAGATTTACTCATCAATGCTGTCAAAAATAATTAGGAGAGCCAAAACAAAATACTATGAAAATAAATTCACCCAAATTAAGGGCAACATTAAGAAAACATGGAGCACTATTTCCAAAATATTGGGATCAAAAAAGATTTTGAATAAAAAACCAATACTTCTATCCAATGACGATGGTGTGCTTTCAGCCTCTGATACTGCTATTGAATTCAATAGGTTCTTCTCCTTCATTGGATCATCCCTTGCTCATGATATTCCATCCTCCCTCACCAATATTAAAGACTACCTTACAGGTAACTATCCAGACTCTCTGTACCTAATTCCTGCAAACTCCTCTGATGTTAACGAGGTAATCAGAAACAATACCAAGTCTACCTTAAAACTTAAAACCTGGACTTAAAACCAAAGTCTAGTGCCCTTGAGGAGATACCATCTCTAATATACAAAGAAGCCTCCAGATTTCTAGCTCCTGCCATTGCATTGCTCTTCAACAAATCACTTGAACTCCAAACCTTTCCAGATATTCTAAAAAAAATGCGAGAGTAACCCCTGTCCATAAATGTGGCGATCTTACTGATGTCAACAATTACAGACCTATACAAATTTTACCAACTTTATCAAAAATATTTGAAAAGCTAATATACAAGCATATTATCTTGCCAATATGGTTTCAGACCCAATAAAAGCACTCATGATGTACTGATTAGTATGATTAACTTGATACGTACAGCTCTTGATAAAAATGAGTTCCATTTTGGGTTATTTGTTGACCTACGAAAGGCTTTTGTCACTGTCAACCACCAAAACCTTCTTAAATTACATCATTGTGGAGTCAGAGGTCACTTCATGCAATATCTTTAATCTTACCTTACTGACAGGCTCCAGTATGTTTCTGTGAATAATTCGATTTCTCCTACACTACCCATAAACATTTGTGTTCCACAGGACAGCAAACTAAGCCCTCTCATCTTTCTCATCTACATTAATGACCTTCCAAATGCCTCACAACATCTCAAACCAATCTTATTTGCTGATGACATAACCTTCACTTTCTCCAGTCCTGACCCTCTTGCTCTAAATGCCACAGTGAATACTGAACTAAATAAAGTCCATCTTTGGCTAACTGCCAACAAACTCACCCTTAACATTGACAAAACTTTCTATATTTTGTTTGGTAATAAATCCTAAAATTAAATTAATCTAAGAATAAACAATATCGAAATTAATAGCAAAGTTGATGGTAAATTCCTTGGTGTCCTCATCGATAACGATTTGAATTTCCAGGGACACATTCTAAATATAGCAAAAAATGTTTCTAAAACTGTTGGCATTCTTTCTAAGATCAGATATTTTGTACCTCGCCCTGCCCTGGTGACGCTCTATTACTCCCTCATCTATCCTTATCTCAACTATGGTATTTGTTCTTGGTGTTCTACTACCCAAAATCATTTAAGTCCTCTAATTACTCAACACAAAGCTGCTATTAGAACAATATATAACTCTGACCCCAGACATCACTTGGTACCCTTACTCAAATCTCTAAATATGTTAGATATTAAGTCACTGCACATCCTCTCATGTGAACTCTATATATTTTAAATTCTGAACTGTAATGTCAATCATGACCTTACAAGCTTCTTAGAAGGTTGTAACAGAACCCATAAGCACCACACCAGAAATAAATACCTATTTGATATCCCAAGAGTACGAGTTAACCAGCACTCGTACATTTAGTACATTTTCTGCATTTAGTGCAGAAATGCACTAAAATGTTAGTGCATTTCTGGAGCACTAACCAGAAATGCTCTACACATCAAAGGACCCAGAATGTGGAATGACTGTCCCAATCATGTCAAAGACTGTACCTCTCTCAACCAGTTTAAAATAAAAACTAAAAACTACCTAATAAACTCCATGTAACCTACCTTACCCCTAAATGTCAACCCATGTCTTACTATTGTAATCAATGCTTTTTGTTGACCAACTTTTTAAATTGCTATTCTCTGATTTGTTCCCCCCCTTATTTTATGTTTTATTTTTTTAGCAGAATTGTTTGTTTTAAGCTCAATTACTATTAAGTTTTAGTCTAAGTGTTCCCCCCCCCCTTCCTGGCCCGAAATGTTATGTGTACTAGTGGCGTTAGGTATAGTATGTACTAGCTCTATCTTTAAATCTAACATAATGTATGTAACTCAATGTATGTACCTTTACCAGAATAAAAAATCTAAATCTAAAATCTAAACTTAAAGTGTACCTGTGTACTTCAAAGTAATCTACCTCATTTTGTTATAGTGTAACTTTAGAAATTTACTATAGTGTGATTACTTTAGTAAAGTAAACTTTACCTTAGGTGATTAAAATGAATCTATGTTAATTTGATTTTTATTGATCATCTATTGGAATTAATTACTATAGTTCATTTTTATTTTCAAAAAAATTTTTAGGATCTTAACTAAGCTTTTTTTTAGTAAATTATCATTAAGTTTATATTACTTTAGAATTTTTATTCAACCTTTTTCTTTGAAACGTAGGTTGCCTAGCCTCTCCATATTCCCCTTTCTCCATTGTTCTCTTCCCTGTGACTCCTAATGCAAATTATTACTTTCAGTATACCTGAGAGTTCCTTAAAGACATCTACCTCATTTTATATAATTTTTTTATATATAGATTTTTTTTATAATTGTCTTTTTTGCCTTTTTATATCAAACAGCCCTTTTATGCAAACTAGTATAGCCTTAGAACTAAACCTCGTACCTAGTATCTATGACAATCATGACCATAATGATCAAAACTGCATGTATACAGCACATGATGTAAACAATGTTTTAACACATAATCACAATGTTTCTGTAATTAACTTGAATGTAAGATCTCTAAGCGAATACTTTGATGATATTAGTGCCCTGATTCAAACAGTTGACAACAAATTCTATTTTGTTGGGCTTACTGAAACGTGGTTAAATGAGCATACTACTCAACTCTTCAACTCAAAATCAAATTCAAAATTCAAATGTTTATTTAGGTAAGGTACATACGTACAAGAGATTTTACAAAGAGTGATGGATTTATAGATAGGGCTAGTACATACAATGCCTAAAGCCACTATTACGCATTTCGGGCATGAAAAACTTAAATGACTAAAGCTTAATACTAATTGAGCATAAAGAGTAAAATGAAAACATGGAACGAAAACATAGCTGAAAAAGCAGCACAAATACAATTCTGTCGACAAACAGCGCTCTTAAAAAAAAAAAACAGACATTGGTTGACAATAGAGGGGTAAGGTAGGTTACAGGGAATTTATTAGGTATAGCTTCGTTTTTATCTTAAACTGGTTGAGAGAGGTACAGTCTTTAACATGGTTGGGAAGGTCATTCCACAATCTGGGTCCCTTGATTTGTAGAGCATTTCTAGTTTGATTAAGTCGTACTCTAGGAATATCAAAACTGTATTTATTTCTGGTGTGGTGCTCATGGGTTCTTTTACAACCTTCTATGAAGCTTTTTTGAGGTCAGGATTGGCATTATAGTTTAGCGTTTTATATATGTATAATACACATGAGAGAATGTGCAGTGACTTAATGTCTAACATATTCAGAGATTTGAGTAAGGGTACCGAGTGATGTCTGGGGCCAGAGTTGGATATTGTCCTAATAGCAGCTTTGTGTTGAGTAATTAGAGGACGTAAATGATTTTGGGTAGTAGAACCCCAAGCACAAATACCATAGTTGAGATATTGATAGATGAGGGAGTAATAGAGAGTCACCAGGGCAGGGCGGGGTACATAATATCTGATCTTAGAAAGAATGCCAACAGTTTTTGAAGCTTTTTTTGATATATTTAGAATGTGTCCCTGGAAATTCAGCTTGTGGTCAATGAGAATGCCAAGAAATTTGCCATCTAATTTGTTACAAATTTGGGTATTGTTTATTATGAGATTTATTTGATTAGAGGATTTATTGCCAAACAGAATATAGAAAGTTTTGTCAATGTTAAGGGTGAGTTTGTTGGCAGTTAGCCAAAGATGGCCTTTATTTAGCTCAGTATTTACTGTGGCATTTAGAGCAAGGGGGTCAGGACTGGAGTAAATGAAGGTTGTGTCGTCAGCAAATAGAATTGGTTTGAGGTGTTGGGAGGCATTTGGAAGGTCATTAATGTAGATGAGAAAGAGGAGAGGGCCAAGTATGCTGCCCTGAGGAACACCAATGTTGATGGGTAGGGTGGGAGAAATTGAATTATTCACAGAAACATACTGGAGCCTGTCAGTAAGGTAGGATTTGAGGTATTGCAGGGAGTGTCCTCTGACTCCATAATGATGTAATTTAAGAAGAAGGTTTTGGTGGTTGACAGTGTCAAAAGCCTTACGCAGGTCCACAAATAACCCAACAAGGAACTCATTTTTATCAAGAGCTGTATGAATCGAGTTAAGCATACTAATAAGTGCATCGTTAGTGCTTTTTTTTGGGTCTGAAGCCATATTGGCAAGGGCTAAGTATATTGTGTTTGGCTAGATAAGAGTAAAGCTGCTTATAGATTAGTTTTTCAAATTTTTTTGACAAGTTTGGCAGGATTGATATAGGTCTGTAGTTGTTAACATCTATGAGATCACCACATTTGTGGACAGGCGTTACTCTCGCCTTTTTTAGAATATCTGGAAAGGTTTGGAGTTCAAGTGACTTGTTGAAGAGCAATGCAATAGCAGGGGCTAAAGATCTGGAGGCTTTTTTTGTAAATTAAAGTTGGTATCTCCTCAAAGGCACTAGACTTGGATTTAAGGGAAAGAATTATCTCATTAACGTCAGTGGAATTCGCAAGCGTTAGGTACAGAGACTGTGGATAGTTATCTGTAAGATAGTCCTTAATGTCAGTACTGGAAGATGGAATATCATTTGCAAGGGATGACCCAATGGAAGAGAAGAACCTATAAAACTCAATAGCAGTATCAGAGGCTGTAAGCTGACCATCGTTATTAGACAGGAGTAATGGTTTGTTATTTAAAATCTTCTTTGATCCCAATATTTGTGAAATTGTGCTCCAAGTTTTCTTAATGTTGCCCTTTGTTTGGGTAAATTTATCTTTGTAGTATTTAGTTTTGGCTCTTCTAATTATTTTAGATCGTAATGATAAGTAATTCTTTGAAAATTCTTTGGAGACAATTTCTAACCTATACTTCTTCTCAAGGTCATGTTTTTTATTAATAGATTTAAGTATTCCCTTTGTAAGTCAAGGATTGTTTAGCCTTTTAGTTGTGACTTGCTTCGTTAGCATAGGACAGAGGGTGTTATAAAGACTGAGAGTGTTTTGAAGAAAAGATTGCACTGCTAGGTTGATGTCCCCTATGTTACCTAATTCGGACTCCCAGTTGACATTAGCAGCAGCAGCTATAAAATTGCCTATAGCAGTTTCATTGTGCAGCGTAAAGCTTGTCTCCCTAGTCTCTAGAGGTGGTTTGTTAATGTTAGTTAGGAGAAATATGGGGTAATGGTCTGTAGTGCTATCGATGATTATCCCTGAAGTAAGCGGAGAGGTTATGTTGGTCCAGATGTGATCAAGAGCCGTGGCAGTACTATCAGTGATTCTAGTAGGTCTAGTGATTAAGGGTATGAGGAAGTAGGAATTCATACAGTTGAGAAAACTAGCAGCAGTAGGGTTATCAGGCTCGCAGAGGTCAATATTAAAGTCCCCTGCGATAATAAGATGGTTTTTTGTTCAGTCTGTTATCTAGTATTAGATTTCTAAGGTTAGAGTTGAATTCGGACACATCTGTGTTAGGAATTCTATAGACTCCTCCCACAGTCAGGAAAGGCTCAGCACCCTTGACTCTGAAACTGGCGAAGATATACTCCCCACAGTAGTCTCTAGTTCTAATTACTTTTAAGCATGTTAGTTCTTGGTGGTAGTAAAGAGCAGTACCGCCTTTAGCTTATAAGCTTTACCACCTCTGAATTGGTCGACAGTTGTGAATTGCTGAGCAGTTTGGCATGTTAAAGAGTTGAGTATTATCCTCTTTTAACCATGTTTCAGTAAGTATAATAAAAGAGAATTTGTTGTCAACAGTTTCAATCAGGGCACTAACATCATCGAAGTGTTTGCTTAGAGATTTTATATTCAAGTTAATTACAGAGATATTGTGATTATGTGTTAATACATTGTTTACATCATGAGCTGTAAAATATCTGCAATTTTGATTAGAGTGATGATTGTCATAGATACTGGATAAGAGGTTTGAATTAGTACTGTGATGAAAAAAAGAATTGTAGGTGTTCGGCAGTCCTCCCAATGGCTGGTGTCAATGCCTATCACATTAAAAAAAAAATGACTGCGTAGCTGTTGTGTCCTGTGGCAAAGTAAGGCAAAACAAGCAAAACAAATAGGATGAACAATGAAACTTTAATTAAATTTAAAACAAATTGTGAATAAGACAATTCCTTGGCTATGTACAGTGCAAACTCACAAGATTAAAAAAATAACATAAAATAATATAGTGGTGACGTTACTCTAAAATGGATAAAGACAAAATGAAATTAACAGGTGCTGAGAATAGAGCACTGGCTGAGAACATCCACTAATAGACAGAGCGTATATCAGATGGTTGTTTGAGCTTGAGAGCACAGAATATTCTAACTCCAATGGCTGGTACAGGCCCAGACATCGGCTAGGTAGATGGCATTGAGGTGCAGATGTGCAGTGGTGCAGATGTCGGTTCACCAATCAGAAGCGAGCAGGCTGGAAATGCTAGTTTGGTGATCGGCGACGAGGGAGGGGGGAGGTGGAGAGTGAGTTTGATATGTTTGCGCCTGGCAAAATGTATTTGACTAAATATGTACTACACTTGCTTGTAGTATCTAGATGTTGTAGATGTACTGAAGTAACATGACGATAGGAAAGAGCAGGCCAAATCTCTCTTGAAGGAGATTATCGTAACAGCTCTCCCCCGAAGCCTGCTCTTACGGGTTAAGTACTTCAGTGGCTGGTGTAGAGGTAGGAGTAGCTGTCTCTACCTCGTAGACTCTGGAGAGGGCGTCGGCTATGATGTTGTCCGAACCTTTGATGTAGAAGATCTCCAGATTAAAATTTTGCAAGTACAGAGCCCAGCGTAGAAGACGTTGATTGCTGAATTGGGCCTGTTGTAGGAACCGCAGAGGATTGTGGTCCGAGTAGATGGTAATAGACCGATTCCCCTGTAGGTAAGGTTCGAAATGTTGTAGATTCAGGACGATGGAGAGGAGTTCCTTTTCGATAGTGCTGTAGTTCTTCTGGTGAGGCTTCAACTTGTAGCTGTAGTAGCTAACAGGAAGAACCTCCTCGCCTCGTTGTTGCATCAGGACGCCCCCGATGCCGGTACCACTGGTGTTGACATTGATGATGAAGGGCTTCGTGATATCTGGAGAGGCGAGAATGGGATCAGAACATAGCAGAGATTTAAGTTGTTCAAAGGCAACGGTCTGTTGAATGGTCCAATGATACCGTTGCTTGGGGCTGGTCAGATTAATCAATGGTGTCGCTACCGTACTAAAATTCTTCACAAACCTACGATAGTAAGAAGCAAGACCAAGGAAGTGCAGGAGCTGCTTCCTGGTCGTAGGTTGTGGGTAATGCTGAATGGCTTGAGTGTGAATTGTTAACGGAGCTATGCTGCCACTCCCTATCACATGACCCAGATAACGCACTTTACCTTTAGCAAAGGTGGACTTGCCCAAGTTGATGGTAAGGCCAGCTGTCAGGAGCTTGGAGAACAATCGTTGCAGCTGGAGCAGATGTTCGCGCCAGGTGTTAGTTGCCACAACGATGTCATCCAAGTAGGCGTAGGTGTGATCTAGGCCGTAGATGACGTGGTTGACAGCTCGCTGGAAGGTGGCCGGGGCGTTACACAGTCCAAAAGGAAGGCGTTCATATCTGTATAAGCCAAAAGGAGTGGTGAAGGCAGATATTTCCTTAGCTCTCTCTGTCAGGCTTATTTGGTAACAGCCTTTTAACAAATCAAGTTGGGATAAATATTTGGCATTACCTATCGCGTCAAGGATATCATCTATGCGTGGTAAAGGATAAGCATCCTTGACGGTCACAAGATTCAATTTCCTATATTTCGGTTTCGGCACCAAGATGCAGGGTGAGGCCCAAGGGGACTCATAAGGGGTGGCCAGCCCATGATCCAGAAGGTACTGTACTTCACCACGCATAACTTTCTTTTTGTACGGGCTGATACGGTAGCAGGGTTGACGAATCGGCCGGGAATGAGGAAGCAGCTGGATGTCGAGCTGAACTACATTACACTCCTGGGGATCATCGTTGAACAACTTCTGATGTTCATAAAGAACTTTGATGAGAGGAACACTATTACTGTCCTGTAAATATTTAGGAAGATCAGTAAGGATTTCAGAGTTGGAAGGCACTGACTCAGAGTCAGTGCTTTCCGGAGGAGAAGCAGGGAAGGTCTCGCTGTGGAGGTAGGGACCTTTGAAAGTGGAGAGTGATATTAGCACAGTGGGGGGAATACCTTTATACTCCTTGAGTAGATTGACGTGGCACAACTGGGTCCTCCGCCGCCTATCTGGAGTCTCAAGAACGTAGTTGTGGTTGTTTCTGCACTCCTTGATGTGGTAAGGTCCTGAAAACTTATTTTGCAATGGAGAACCTGGGATAGGAAAATATGCCAACACGAAGTCTCCTGGTTTAAATTTCCTGATTTTGCTGCGTTGGTCAAAATGAGTCTTCATCCTCTCCTGAGCTTTCAATAGATTGTCATTAGCAAATTTACGTACTCTCTCTAGAATGTGTTTTAAGTTTTGAAGAAACTGGGGCATATTCTGAAGATCACTGAAGGTGGCATTACGTAGAGAGTCTTCAAAAGCTTTGAGAGGAGTACGGCACTTACGTCCGTAGAGCATCTCATAAGGAGATACTCCTAGAGACTCATTTGGGAGACTTCTGAAAATGCACATGATGATGTCAGGTTGTTTGTCCCAGTCTTTCATGGTTTCATTGCAAAATTTCTTTAGAAGTGATTTAATCGTTTAATGACTACGTTCAAGAGAGCCCTGTGAAGCAAGAAGATAGTGGGTGGACAATACCTGAGTGATGTTGAACTCTTCCAGCGTCTTCTTGAAGAGATCTCTGGTGAAGTTGGTGCCACAGTCACTTTGAACCTCCCGTGGAAATCCGTATTGGGTAAAGATCTTCAATAGTTGTTTTACCACCGTAGCAGCCGTAATGTTCTTTACAGGAACTGCTATAGGGAATCTGGTGGTTGGACACAGGATGGTTAGTATATAAGCGTTGCCAGAACTGGTCCAGGGTAAAACACCAACACAGTCTATGATGAGTCTGTGGAAAGGTTCCGCAGGCACCTGGATGGGAATTAAAGGAGCTTTGGGAATCGGGATGTTAGGTTTCCCTGCCATCTGACATGTATGACACTGTTGCACGTAACTTTTGACGTCTTTAACCATACCTGGCCAGTAGTTGTCTTGTCTGATTCCGTGATAGGTTTTGTTAAGACCATAGGGAGAAAGTGCTCCGTGGGCCAGGTGTAGAATATCGGGCCGTAGGCTGGTGGGAACCACTAGTTGTTCGACATTTGCCCAATCGTCATCCTCCGTCAGCTTACTGGGTCTGTACCTGCTGTAGAGCAACTGATTCTCTAGGAAGAACCCAGGGATACTGTCAGGTTGAGTCTCAGCCTGGAAGAATAATGGTGTTAATGATGGACCCTCCCTCTGTAACTTACGGAACTCCAACATAGTAAGATTCTGTAGTAGGTTCTGATGGTCTTGAGGGACAGCTGTTGCAGTAGAGTCAGCTGGTTGCGGGCGTGCAGCTTGTGCACGGGTGGTCACCAAAACCGGAGGAGAAACTTCATCACTTTCTTTAACCTCTGCTGGAACATACTTTAAGATGGGGTTGTCCACTACAGAGTCACATACTTGGGGTTTGTCCATGATGATCAGGTTGGACGGTTGCAGATCATCTGCCAAGTCGTTGCCCAGGAGAAGTTGCACTCCAGACATGGGAAAAGGCTTTTCCCTGATGGCGACTTGGACTTCACCGGTTACGAAAGGACAATCCAGGTGGACTCTGGCGAGTGGATACGGAGTGGTAGCAGTGAGGTCAGTGATAAGGACGGTTTCCCCGGTGTAGGTGATGTTAGGCACAGCCGATTTCAATATTATTGACTGAAGAGCCGCTGTGTCCCTCAAGATCTTTAATTTGAAACGTCCCTCCGAATCTGTACTGTTGGCAGAGACAGTTCCATGATACAGGTGTTTGCTGAAGAGAGAAAGATCATTAATAGGAACACCAACATTCATCACAGGCTTACCGGACTTAGGAGGAGTCGGTTTGGGTTTAGTTGTTTCATTGCCTTTGTATTGAGCTTTCCCGCATCTATCTATGGTATGTCCATAGAGTTTGCAATACTTACAATACAATTGAGAGCTCGCTTGATCGGTACTCACTTTATCATAACTATACCAAGACTTCTTACTGGAAGGTGGGTCAGGTGTTAGCCGGTGTATGAGGCTGTAGGTGTCAGCCGACTTCGCACATCTAATGTAGTCGGTTTCTTCTTTGTCTGCTAAATATAAACGGATGAAAGGGGGAGCACTTCTAAAGAATTCCTCAACTAGAATGAGGTTGACGAGTTCTGAAAATGTAGAGACATGTGCTGCTTCCAGCCATTTCATGAAATATCTTTTCTTTGTATTGTCAAATTCTAAAAAGGTGGTGGTAATTGCCTTTAGATAATCACGGAATTTTCGTCTGTAGCTTTCGGTGGAGAGAAGGTAGGCTTCTAAAACTGCTTGCTTCAGGGTCTGGTAGTCATTCTCAGACGTTAAGGTACTGAGAGTAACTGCAGCCCTACCTGTGAGATGCACTCTCAGAAGGGTAGACCATTGATCTTCAGGCCAGCTAAGTTGTTTAGCTTGGGTCTCAAAAGTGGTGAAAAACACGTCTATCTCTGTCTCAACGAATGGTGGCATTAACTTACTTGCATGGGAGACATTGAAACTTACGGGAAGACTAGCGGTAGCTTGTTGGCGCTGAGTGTGGTGTGTAGTTTCCAAGGTGAGTTCTTGTCGACGATATGCTAGAACACTCTCAGCTTGCTGTTTATCGTGCTCACGTTGCATCTGCAGGTGAAGTTTTCTTGCTTCAAGCTGTTCCCTCTCCCGCTCACAGTGTAGGGCAGCCTCACGTTCCTGTTCTTCTTTCTTTAGAGCAGCCTCACGTTCCTTTCGTTGTAGAGCTTCTTTCGCCATGGCCGCCTCGCGTTCTTGTTCTTCTTTCCTTAGGGCAGCCTCATGTTCCCTTAACTGGAGAGCTTCTTTCTGTTGTTGTAGATCTTCTTTTTGTTGTTCCTGCTCTATATTAGCAAGTTCGAGCTTCAGCTTCATAGCTGCCAGAGCATGTTTATCTGCAATAGAATAGTTTTCGTGAACATCAGAGTCTATGATTCCTTCGTCTAAGAGGTAATCCAAGATAAGATTGTGCAAGTCATTTTTGTTGGCTCCAGGGGGAGCATCTAGTTGATACTCGTGTGCAAGAGTTTGTAATTCGGTCCTCCTGGCACGACTTAAGTTCCCTACTTCACTTGCTGGATCATTACGAAATGCTGAGAGACGAAACATTTTGAAATAGCAAATAAGTGTACATCGAATATACTTGTGATATTGTAAGTGTCAGTAATAGGATGACGTGGCAACTGGTAACTATCCTGTGGAAATTTAATCGTTAACAATTAACATTAATATTAGTATGGTAAATGATTAAAATTGCAGGAAATCTTGTACCCGGTACTCAATATAAGAGAATAAAGGCAAGAAAATCCTACTAAATAAATGAAACCGATAGTTTCTAAAACAAATGAAACTTTTAATTGTTTCAAAAGTGAAAGGTAGTCCAAGAATGTAGGGATACCTTGCCGAGTCTCTATAGGACAGAATAAAGCAAGGGTTTTCCTACATTAATTATATGATACTTACATAATTAGCGCTCCATGTGCTTTGAAAAAAGAAAGCTAATTCCCTACCTGAGTAAATATCATTATCTCTGACCAACGTATAAGGGTGCGAGTGTCAACTGGTGACGAGAACTGCTGTTGAGGTCCCAACTCAACAGCGTAGTCCGTGCTAGAGGAACTATGGCCCTCTGTATCCTCCTCTGGTCAGATTGCAGAAGATAGGTTGCTTTGGGCCGAAAACAAATCAAAGTACCAGGGTACCAGAAATGATGATCTGCCGTAATTTGAGAAATATCCTGGGGACAAAAAAGGTGGAATACACGAGTAATAACACTGAGGGAGGGATGACCAATTAAGAGAATGACTGAGGCCTCCAGTCACCACATAATCCACAGTTATCCAACACTCACAATATGCTACCCTCTGAAAGCACAAAATACACAGCACCATATAAATATTAAAAGTAATGAAAAATATTGAAAAGCAACTGTATCAAAGCCAAGTACACTTACCACAAATTGATGTTTTAGTACTAGTACCTGAGTGAGGCTCCCGGACAGGCCCCCATTAAATGTGATGGAAAAAAGAAGTGTAGGTGTTCGGCAGTCCTCCCAATGGCTGGTGTCAATGCCTATCACATTAAAAAAAAAAATGACTGCGTAGCTGTTGTGTCCTGTGGCAAAGTAAGGCAAAACAAGCAAAACAAATAGGATGAACAATGAAACTTTAATTAAATTTAAAACAAATTATGAATAAGACAATTCCTTGGCTATGTACAGTGCAAACTCACAAGATTAAAAAAATAACATAAAATAATATAGTGGTGATGTTACTCTAAAATGGATAAAGACAAAATGAAATTAACAGGTGCTGAGAATAGAGCACTGGCTGAGAACATCCACTAATAGACAGAGCGTATATCAGATGGTTGTTTGAGCTTGAGAGCACAGAATATTCTAACTCCAATGGCTGGTACAGGCCCAGACATCGGCTAGGTAGATGGCACTGAGGTGCAGAAGTGCAGTGGTGCATATGTCGATTCACCAATCAGAAGCGAGCAGGCTGGAAATGCTAGTTTGGTGATCGGCGACGAGGGAGGGGGGAGGTGGAAAGTGAGTTTGATATGTTTGCGCCTGGCAAAACGTATTTGACTAAATATGTACTACACTTGCTTGTAGTATCTAGATGTTGTAGATGTACTGAAGTAACATGACGATAGGAAAGAGCAGGCCAAATCTCTCTTAAAGGAGATTATCGTAACAGTACATATGTGGTATATTCCCAGTTTTATTTTTTCAAGGCCCAAACTCTTCCTCACGTACCAATTTACGTCTCACAGTACCAGTTCATCGCCGTAGACAGCAGAATAGTCGTGATTGGTCCAATTATAATGAAAATTTACAGTCTCCTTGGTGTAGTGGTAAGACACTCGCCTGGCGTTCCGCGAGCGCTATGTCATGGGTTCGTATCCTGGCCGGGGAGGATTTACTGGGCGCAATTCCTTAACTGTAGCCTCTGTTTAACGCAACAGTAAAATGTGTACTTGGATGAAAAAAACGATTCTTCGCGGCAAGGGATCGTATTCCAGGGACCATAGGATTAAGGACTTGCCCGAAACGCTACGCGTACTAGTGGCTGTACAAGAATGTAACAACACTTGTATATATCTCAAAAATTGTAGTTGTCATGTCCCACATTGGTTGTGAAATTTACCTACTTGTCCATGCTCTTAGAATATTACAGATCAGCTACATCCTATTGAAGGCTTGTAGTTTTGTTTTGAGAAATATTAGTTGTTCTTAGTAAATTATAAGAAGTACAATAAATTATTACATATAATAGGAGTGCTTCACTATTCAACATTGTATACACTAGTCTACCATCAAATATCTTTAAAGAATGTATTTTAGGAACGTCAACAGAAAACGACGTTACAGTGGGATGTCTATGGGGTAAACTACTACAAACAAGATAATATAGTGTCTACTACTTTCTTTAGGATGGGAATAGGGTCCACTACTACCTGTTAGGTGGATAAGGGATTGGTCTGGGACCAATACCACTTGTAGGATTGGTCTGGGACCAACAACTGCCCATAGGATGTTTATGGAGGACACTATCATCCACAGTGTGGGTATGGGGTCCACTACCGCCTACAGGTTGGGTATGTAACGTACGATTATGTTACGTTGTTGGGTTGATTAGATACACAGTGTTTAGTGAGTTTCATATTTATTTAGTAGTCCTGGATACAGCAGTGTCGTAGACGTTGAGACGAAGCCTGGAGCAGAGCAGAGAGCTAAGTGTGGTCCGAGTCGCGGAGCTCTATGTGGGAGAGCGTGGCGGCTTGATTGAGAATTGTGAGTGTCTGAACTCGGGGAGCGAGAGCGTGGTGGCTCAATGCGCTCGTAGTCTGCTGTCTGCTCTGTGTCGAAGCTGTAGCGTCTTGGGTCGATTAGGACTGTACACGCCGAGTGCTACATTGTTGACTGTGGGAATTGAACTGTCTTCTATTTATCAAATCGTTGCTTATATGGTGATTACACCTCAGCTTCCTCCAACAAGGTGAAAAGAGTATTACCTGTAATTGGGGAAAGGATTGTAGCTTCTGTAATTAGTTATCCTATTAAGATAATGAGATAATGGAGCGAGTATAAGATTAACTCGCTACAGGTAAATGGTCCTCTACCATCCACAGGATGAGTATGGCGTCCACTACCGCTGCAGGATGGGTATGGGGTCCACTACTGCCCACAGGATTCGTTTGGGGACTATTATCATCTAGAGGATGAGTATTGGGTCAACTACTGCCCACTGGATGGGTATATATGTTCCACTTCCGCCCACAGGATGTGTGTGGCGTCCACTCTACCGCCCACAGGATGGGTATGGGATACACAATCACCCACAGGATTAAAATTGTGTCTACTACCGCCCACAGCATGGGATGACCTCCATTGCCGCCCACAGCATGAGTATAGGATCAAGTACCGTCCACAGAATAGGTATATGCTTTAACTACCGCAGACAAGATGAATATATCGTCTACTACCGCCCACAGGATGGGTATGGGGTTAACTACCACCCATAGGACGCGTATGGGGTTCACTACCTCCCTCAGGGTGGTATTGGGTCCACTACATCCTCAGGATGGGTATGGCCTCCATTGCCGCATAGAGGATGCGTATTGGGGGTCAATATCGCCCACGGGATGGGCATGGGTCCATTACCACCCACAATATGCTTATGCGTTCAAGTACTGCCCACAGAATAGGTATGGGGTCCACTACCATTCACAGGATGGGTATACGCGCCACTACCGCCCACAATATGAGTATGGGGTCCACTACCGCCTACAGGTTGGGTATGTGGTCCACTAATGCCCACATGGGCGGGTATTGGGTCGACAACCACTCACTGGATGGGTATGGGGGTAGGCCACTACTACCCAGAGGATGGGTATGGAGTCACTACCACCAACAGGATGGGCATGGGGTCCACTACTGCCCACAGGATTGGTATGGGGTGCACAGCTGCCGCCCACAGGATGTGTATGGGGTCCACTACCACCAAGAGGATGAGTATATTGGGTCTACTACTGCCCACGAGATGGGTATGGGATTTATAATTATAATAAACACTATTAGTTTATTATTACTACTTAATTATTATAATTAAGTACTTAATTTCATCTTCATAGATTCCTACTCTGTGCTTTAAAATTGCTCTGCATCTAGTGTTTTCCAATCTCCCAATCATGATGTACTTAATTAAATCATCTTTACCATTGTGATCATTGCTGTCTTCTTATATGTGCTAGCAATATGCTCTATATAGTATGCATATTAATCTTTATTAAATTACCATTCAAGCTGTCAATGCAATCCATCTGAGCTACCTATGTGTTTTAATATACATACTAATCTCTCTTCTTATTTTTTTCTTGCACTGTACCTGTTATCATTTTATAAATTTTGCTAGTACCTACTTAAAATTTTCTGTTAGATTAAGGACCTGCCCGAAACGCTGCGCGTACTAGTGGCTTTACAAGAATATAATCACTATGATATGTATCCTCACAATCTCAATGTACCTTCTTGTATATAAATAAATAAAAAAATAAATTTATAAATAAATATATTAGTTATTACATATAATAATTGTGTTTCCCAAATCAACATTATATACAATAGTGTATGCTTTAAAAATCTTTGAAAAAGAAAAAAGAGAATGGATTGTACGAACGTCAACAGAAAACGATGTTGCATTGGAATGTCTACAGGGAACACTAAAATCAAATCAAAATCAAAATGTTTATTCAGGTAAAAGTACATACATACATAGAAGATGAGTTACAAACGTAATGTTAGATTTATAGATAGAGTTAGTATATATATTACCTAAATCCACTAATACTACCATATTTAATATCTTAATAAACACGTGTACCGAGCAAACCCAACGTCCACATCATTAGCTATGCTGATGATATAATGATACACACCACTGGGTATGCTAACACGCAGAACACTCTTAACTCTGTATTAGACTCATATCAGGACATAGGTTTAGTTATCTCAGCAGAGAAAACAAAGATACTAAATCGGCGCCCACCCAGGCAGGGAGGAGCTGTTCGCAAGATGCAACTGTCCGATGGCTCCCAGCTTGACTATGTAAACAGATTCAAATACCTTGGCCTTAAGATGCCACTGTATGGTCCTGTTGTATTCAGACTCTGTCGTCAGTATAAAGAGAGGCTCCGAGCTCTCAAGGCTGTTGCAGGTTATCACTCAGGCTATGGTGCCAATGTCAGAATTGTCAAAATGATGTACATTGCATACATCAGATCTTTAGTGGATTATGCTGCACCTCTGCTTGTTTTGATGCCTGAAAGAAAGCTTGGAGGGCTTGAAAAATTGCAGAACGAAGCCTTGAGGATAATCCTTGGGTGCCCTCGTATCACAAGGATACTTAATATGAGAAAGGAACTTAATATTCCGAGCATTGTTGATCATGTTACTGAAATTGTTACGGCCACCATGGGTCGCAACCGGGTTCTTTTCTAGAGGAACCAAAGTTCTGGTATCCGGCCCCAAGTTAGTAGTGGCTTTCAAGGAGTGAGCTCGGTAATGCAAGTAGAACACACTGGGGGGTAATGCAAGTAGAACACGCTGCCTCTACTCTACACAGACGCCGTCTTGTAGAATCGGCTCTTATACACAATGTACCCAACATGAACTTGAGTCCTGGCTTTGTTGCTGTGGACTCTTCCCTTTCACAGTATATACTCAAATGCTCTAATCTTTCTAACAAACGTGACTTAACATAAGCTTACCCCTTCCATTTAACTTTCTTTTTCTCTTTCCTTTTCTTTCTCTCTTCTCTCTTTTTCTGTGCATTGTCTTCTCCTACGCTCCCTTGCTATTCTCTTCTTATTCCTATTACTATCTCCTTCGGTGGTTATATTAGGAGCTGCCTCGTATGGGCCAATAGGCCTTCTGCAGTTCTCATTATTACTACTATCCCCTACACCTGACTTTCCTCCTCAGCTCTCTCTTGCCTATTTATTGCCTGTCCCTACCTGTCCTCATCACAATTGACTTGAGAATGGTCCAGGACGGACCGAAACGTCGTCGTCCCTTCAACTTCTAGTGTGTGGTCTGGTCAACACACTGGGGGAGTTGCATTGAATACGACACTTCATCACTTATCAATATATTCACATATAATCATTTTCCCACCACCTCAAGTATAATCATAAAGGAAGTATTACTACACTGATATATACACAAGTGTCGCTGTCATAGGACACTAAGCGCTCCTCGATGCTCATGCGATGAAGTCTTGTCAGCTACCGTGTTTCCTCAACACACAGTACCGTCCTCAACCAGTACTGGGAAACACCAACGAGTCTACCCTAGCCACGGGCCAGTCTCACTAGGTGCTCCTTGTGCACGCCCACAATCACTCTCCAGCCTGGTGCTGGCAGAGAACATCAGCCTCGCGCTGCTGGGCCTCTACACGAACAAATACAAGGGTAGCGAACCCCTGGCAGGAGCTTCTTGCAACTAGCTAGTTACACTCCTCTGTACCACCTTACTGTCAGTCGTCTCTGCCTCTAGCCAGTCCCTGGATATGCCGAATTCAGTCACTGCCACTTCACAGGCAGACAGTAGAACACTACACAGTTCCTCTTCGGCGGCGGCTCACTGCTTCCGTAAAGCAGAATGGTGTAGAGAGATAATGGCTGCCCTGGGTAGACTGACTGTCCTCGTACCACAGCAGCCCTACGTCGCCTCTGTGGATACAGACACGTCATCAGTACACTGGCCAATACATGGGACACTAGGAAATACCACTTATGGACTCTGACATAGACATACAACTCCTCCTACAATAGATGGCGCTGATTTTCTAGGCGCCACCTCACCAGAGGTCAGCAACAACGACCTTTCGAGCTGACCATGACAGGAATCTAGCACCTCTTGCTGGTCTCATCCTGCCACCACTAGATGGCGTCGTCCAATTTGTGGGGGTTTCGGGAGCGGACTCAGATGGCATTGACGTCGCTGCTCCGTGCTCCGACGATGGAATCGGGTTCGTAACAGAAATTAACTGTCAAATTGATATAAAAATGTTTAGGCTAACTCATCCTAACCCTTGCACAGAAATCCTCCAGAATTTCATTATTGAAGATCAGCATTGTTCCAAATGGATAACTAAAACTGGAACTCAACTTAGAATGTATCAGGTTCATAATTTGTACCAAGAGAAACAACAACGGCACTTTCCTGCATCGTGGGAGATTATACCCTTTCCAGTTTTAATCTCTCCCTTTCCACCCAAGAAGCAAATTAGAGATCAGCCCAAACTTCGTCTTGAGACAAAGCTCAACGCCTTAAGCCATATTGATGCTCTGTCCACAGAGCATTCTCTTTCACAAATCATATACACTGATGGTTCCCTACACCGCACCACGGGTGCAGCTGGAAGTGCAGTTGTTCTGACAATTGGCGAGGGCTTTTACTTTGAGTGGGAAGTCCCTATAAACAACTGGGCCTCTACACCCTTCAGACCGAATTATTTGGCTTGCTCCTTGCACTGAAATGTGTACAAGTCTCCAAACTTGATACATTAATTGTAAGTGACTCCTTATCATCCTCAATTGCTCTCAACTCTTTAAGACTTAACTGTAACATGTTCGTGTCCGAAGCTAGACAAAAATACAACAAAATTATTAAGGATGGTAACAGAGTCCATTTCATGTGGTCTCCATCTCATGTTGGCCTCCGAATGCATGATAGAGCTGATAAGTCAGCCAAAGAATCTGCCTTTAATGGAGCCGTTGAGTGTAACCATGGATTGTCAATGAGCAATCTGTGAGCAGCAGTACACCGAGAACTTGAACAAGATCTTGTAGATCTGAGGCAAAGTGAAATCGACACCAGTAATTCCATCTATCATCATACTATCATGGAAGAGGAGCCACATATCTTTTGTTCATCCAATAAAATCAGCAGACTTCTAGATGTTACTACTGCTCGGCTTAGACTCGGTTACAAGTATCAACAAGTTATTCAAGACTGGTTATACAAGTATAACCAGTCTCCGTGGTGTAGTGGTAAGACACTCGCCTGGTGTTCCGCGAACGCTTTGTCATGGGTTCGTATCCTGGCCGGGGAGGATTTACTGGGCGCAAATCCTTAACTGTAGCCTCTGTTTAACTCAACAGTAAAATAGGTACTTGGATGTAGCAACGATTCTTCGCGGCGGGGATCGTATTCCAGGGACCTGCCCGAAACGCTACGCGTACTATTGGCTGTACAAGAATGTAACAACTCTTGTATATATCTCAAAAAAAAAAAAATCTCTGGGAATTCTCATTATCTGCCGATGTAGACCTGACCAAATGTAAACTGTGTCAACAAAATTATTCGCACACCCTCCGTCACTATGTGATGGAGTGCGAAAGATACGTGAATTCAGAGATAATTCTATAACCAATGTTCTAACGATGTGTAAATATTTCATTCAAAATGATCTGCTCTGAATGGGGTGAGAATAGCTTGAGCTACCTCATCCCTTTGTGTGTATTTTACCTCAATAAACTTATTTCAATTTCAATTTCAATTTCAATCTGCTACCATAAATTTTAGCCAAATATCCCCAATTTGCTAACTGTAGGTAGTAACTAAGTGATTGTAACCTATCCATCGGTGCCCACTGGATGGGGGGCGGTGTGCAGGACAAACATATCCATTGTGACACTAGCTCTCCACATATGTCAGTTGCTTAATTTAAAAACTGTAATTGTGGTCGATCCCGAACCCATTGTTGATGTGACGACTTATACTGAATTTTGTAACTAGCTCATCAAGATTGTAACTTGCTTAGCTAAATGATTTGTGGGGTTCAGTCCCTGAGCCCATTATGTGCCTCTTTAACCCTTTCCAATACCGCCCACAAGATGGGTATGGGGTGCATAATAAATGAACTAAATTAACTAACTCACAGCGTTTCGAGCAAGGAGAGAGGGGAAAACCCTTAGACTAAAGATTTATTCCAACTGAGATTAAAGTATAAATTGTGTTGAAATAAGGAAAAAAGGGCGGAGGGGAAGCATAGCAGAACTCAGCAATTATACAACTTGGTCAACAAACAGTATTGTTTGAAAATAGCAAGACAGGTTGAGATAGTAATTTGTTTCTGGTGTGGTGCCCATGGGTTCTGTTACCACCTTCTAAGAAACTGTTAAGGACAGGAATGACTCTACAGTTCTGAGTCTTAAATATATAGTGTACACATGAGAGGAGGTTCAGTGACTTAATATTTAACATGCTCAAAGATTTGAGTAAGGTACCAAGTGCTGTCTGGGGCCATAGTTAGATATTTGTTCTAATAGCAGCTTTGTGTTGAGTAATTAGAGGACGTAGATGATTTTGGGTAGTAGAATCCCAAGCACAAATGCCATAATTGAAATAAGGATAGATGAGACAGTAAAAGAGTAATAATACTGTAAACAGGATGGATATAGGGTCCAAAACAAGTCACACGATGCTTATGGGATCCACTATACCATCTAAAAGGATAGGTATTGGGCCATCTACCACCTTTTCGATAGGTATGGGGTCCACTACAACCCGCAGGATGTGTTTGGGGTCTACTACCGCCAACAGAATTATTATTGGGTTCTATTGGATGGTAATAGGATCCATTCCCGCCCACAGGATGGGTATGGGGTCCACTCCCACCTATAAGATGGGTATAGGATCACTACCACCCATAGGATGGGTATGGGGTTCACTACCACACACAAGATGGGGGTATGGGGTCCACTACCACCCACAAGATGGGCATGGGGTCCATTACCACCCACAAGATGGGTATGGGGTCCACTACCACCAACAAGATGGGTATGGGGTCCACTACCACCCACAAGATGGGTATGGGGTCCACTATCACCCACAAGATGGGTATGGGGTCCACTACCACACATATGATGGGGTATGGGGTCCACTACCACCCACAAGATGGGTATGGGGTCCACTACCACCCACAAGATGGGTATGGGGTCCACTACCACCCACATGATGGGTATGGGGTCCACTACCACCCACAAGATGGGTATGGGGTCCACTACCACTCACATGATGGGTATGGGGTCCACTACCACCCACAAGATGGGTATGGGGTCCACTACCACTCAAATGATGGGTATGGGGTCCACTACCTCCCTCAAGATGGGTATGGGGTCCACTACCACCCACATGATGGGTATGGGGTCCACTACCACCCACAAGATGGGTATGGGGTCCACTACCACTCACATGATGGGGTATGGGGTCCACTACACCCACAAGATGGGTATGGGGTCCACTACCACCCACAAGATGGGTATGGGGTCCACTACCACCCACATGATGGGTATGGGGTCCACTACCACCCACAAGATGGGTATGGGGTCCACTACCACTCACATGATGGGTATGGGGTCCACTACCACCCACAAGATGGGTATGGGGTCCACTACCACTTACATGATGGGTATGGGGTCCACTACCAACCACAAGATGGGTATGGGGTCCACTACCACCCACATGATGGGTATGGGGTCCACTACCACCCACATGATGGGTATGGGGTCCACTACCACCCACATGATGGGTATGGGGTCCACCACCACCCACAAGAAGGGTATGGGGTCCACTACCACTCACATGATGGGTATGGGGTCCACTACCACCCTCAAGATGCGAACGGGGTCCACTACCACCCTCAAGATGGGTATGGGGTCCACTACCACCCACATGATGGGTATGGGGTCCACTACCACTCACATGATGGGTATGGGGTCCACTTCCACCCTCAAGATGGGTATGGGGTCCACTACCACCCTCAAGATGGGTATTGGGTCCACTACCACCCACAAGATGGGTATGGGGTCCACTACCACCCTCAAGATGGGTATGGGGTCCACTACCACCCACATGATGGGTATGGGGTCCACTACCACCCACATGATGGGTATGGGGTCCACTACCACCCACATGATGGGTATGGGGTCCACTACCACCCACAAGATGGGTATGGGGTCCACTACCACCCTCAAGATGGGTATGGGGTCCACTACCACCCACATGATGGGTATGGGGTCCACTACCACCCACAAGATGGGTATGGGGTCCACTACCACTCACATGATGGGTATGGGGTCCACTACCACCCACAAGATGGGTATGGGGTCCACTACCACTTACATGATGGGTATGGGGTCCACTACCAACCACAAGATGGGTATGGGGTCCACTACCACCCACATGATGGGTATGGGGTCCACTACCACCCACATGATGGGTATGGGGTCCACTACCACCCACATGATGGGTATGGGGTCCACTACCACCCACATGATGGGTATGGGGTCCACTACCACCCACATGATGGGTATGGGGTCCACCACCACAATATAAACAATTGTAACAGACAAATATGAACTGGAGACGCAGATGTACGAGCTTAAAGCTTTAGAGTCCATTAACAATGCTGGAATATTGTAACAAAAAAAGACTATATAGTAACTAATACTAATGTGAAAATATTTATGTGAATAAATTAATGATTAATTGATAATTAACAAAGTTATCAATTAATCATATTGACAAATTTTAAGTTCCAAGTTTATACAATATTGTGAAATTGAGAGTCTATGTAGTAACAAATTGGTAAATCATAAATATTGTAAGTTAAGAATCTGATGCGCGCTCGCGCGCATCAGATTCATAAGATTGGGCTTCCACAGCCCACGAAAGTGTCTCTGGGCGGCTTAATACTCTCCTCGCCGTCCAGGACTTGAGACCGCAACGTTGCCAGCTCGATTCTACAGCTGGCACATCTGCATATTTCTCTTCTCTTGGAGATATATCACTAGGGGTTCCTTTCTGATGGGAGCTCAAACGGAGCGAGGCTTTCCCCCTGTGATGTCTGGCCTCAAGTGAGGGTCAAAGCCCTCCAGAAGCGAGCCTCACGCCTCCAGCAAAATATCCACATCTCCTAACCAGTCATTTATCTGTTTTCTTATTCACTGCCCATAATCTTAAATTGTTCATTAAATCCAACAAACTATTTTACATCTGTGTTATCGCCTCTATATTTCCTACACTTTCTAGTTAGGTCAAGCTTGTTGAATAACTCTCAAGGGGGAGACTCGTTTCTCCTGTAGGCTGAGATCATAACATGGTGGTGGTGATGGTGGTGGTTGTGGTGGTGGTTGTGGAGGTGGTTGTAGTAGTGATGGTGGTGGAGGTGGGGATGGTGGTTGTGGTGGTGGTTGTGGAGGTGGTGGTAGTAGTGGTGGTGGTGGTGGTTGTGGTGGTGGTTGTGGAGGTGGTTGTAGTAGTGATGGTGGTGGTGGTGGTGGAGGTGGGGATGGTGGTTGTGGTGGTGGAAGTGGTGGTGG
>NC_091221.1:15891707-15982317 GCF_040958095.1 Procambarus clarkii
TTGGTTTTACATAAGTGGTATACAGGGTTCTGAAAGATTCCTTACACAAGTTTCTGAAGGCAGTTCTTATGTTGGCCAGTCTAGCATATGCCGCTGATGATATTCTTTTGATGTGGGCCTCTGGAGACAGGTTCGGTGTGATATCAACCCCCAGATCCTTCTCTCTATTTGATTCTTGCAGGATTTCCCCTCCCAGATGATACCTTGTGTTCAGCCTCCTGCTCCCTTCGCCTAATTTCATCACCTTACACTTTCCCGAGTTGAACTTTAGCAGCCATTTTCTAGACCATTCCTTCAGTTTATCCAGGTCATCCCGTAGTCTCTGTCTATCTTCATCCGTCTTGATTCTTCTCATAATTTTTGCATCATCAGCAAACATCGAGAGGAATGAGTCTATACCCTCTGGAAGATCGTTCACATATATTAGAAACAGGATGGGTCCAAGTACTGAGCCCTGTGGGACTCCGCTGGTGACATCTCGCCACTCTGATGTCTCCCCCCTCACCGTTATTCGCTGTTTCCTGTTGCTTAAGTACTCCCTTATCCACTGGAGCACCTTCCCTTTTACTCCTGCCTGTTGCTCCAACTTTTTTAACAGCCTTTTATGGGGTACTGTGTCAAAGGCTTTTTGGCAATCCAGGAAAATGCAGTCGGCCCACCCTTCTCTTTCCTGCCTAATTTTCGTTGCCTGGTCATAAAATTCTATTAAACCTGTGAGGCACGATTTACCATCTCTGAACCCATGTTGGTGGTGCGTTACAAAGTTATTTCCCTCCAGATGCTCTACGAGCCTTTTCCTCACGATCTTCTCCAGCACCTTGCATGGTATACAAGTTAAGGAAACGGGCCTGTAATTCAGTGCCTCTTGCCTGTCACCCTTTTTGTATATTGGGACCACGTTAGCTGTCTTCCAACTTTCTGGGAAGTCTCCTGTTTCCAGTGACATGTTATACACCGTAGAGAGTGGCACACTTAGTGCTTCTGCACCTTCCTTTAGTATCCATGGTGAGATTCTATCAGGCCCAACAGCCTTTGTCACATCCAGCTCCAGCAGACACCTTTTGACCTCATCACTGGTGAGGTCAAATTCCTCCAAGGTTGCTTGGTTTGCCACCTCCTCATTTAGTGCAGGGGCTTCTCCTTGTTCTATTGTGAAGACCTCCTGGAATATCTTGTTGAGTTCTTCACACACCTCCTTGTCATTCTCTGTGTATCTGTTCTCCCCTTTCCGCAGCTTCATCACTTGTTCCTTCACTGCTGTTTTCCTCCTGATATGGCTGTGGAGCAGCTTTGGTTGGGTTTTGGCTTTACTCGCGATGTCATTTTCAAACTGTCTCTCTGCTTCCCTCCTCACTCTGATGTACTCATTTCTGGCCCTCTGGTATCTCTCCCTGCTCTCTGGTGTTCTGTTATTTCTGTAGTTTCTCCATGTTCTTTTACTCAGTTGTTTCGCTACCTTACATTCCTGGTTGAACCATGGGTTTTTCTGTTGTTTTTCGTTTTTCTTCTTTTGGACGGGGATAAACCTGTCTGCAGCTTCCTGGCACTTTTGGGTGACAAAATCCATCATGACCTGCACATTCTTGTCTCTAAGTTCTGTTTCCCATGGTATTCCCTTGAGGAAGTTCCTTATCGCGTCATATTTTCCTCTTCGGTAATTCAGTCTTTTCCCCTCCACTCCCATCCTTGGATAGGTTATCCCTACCTCCACCAAGTACTCAAAGGTCAGTACACTGTGGTCACTCATTCCTATGGGGGCTTCAACTTTGACTTCCCTTATTTCTGACTCATTCAGGGTGAATATCAAGTCGAGTCTAGCTGGTTCATCATTGCCTCTCATTCTTGTGGGTTCCTTGACATGCTGGCTCAGAAAATTCCTTGTTGCCACTTCCAAGAGTTTAGCTAGCCACGTATCTGCACCACCATGTGGGTTCCCATTCTCCCAGTCTATCTTTCCATGGTTGAAATCACCCATGATTAAGAGTCTTGAGCCATTCCTGCAGGCAACTGAAGCTGCTCTCTCTATTATATTAATGGTTGCCATGTTGTTCCTATCAAACTCCTGTCTAGGTCTTCTGTCATTTAAGGGAGGGTTGTAAATGACTGCCACTATTATCTTAGGTCCACCCATTGTTATAGTTCCTGTTATGTAATCTCTGAATCCGTCACAGCCCGGAATTTCCATCTCATCAAAACTCCAGTCCTTCCTTATCAGCAGGGCCACTCCTCCACCTCCTCTCCTTTCCCTCTCTTTCCTTACTATATAGTAGTCCTTTGGAAACACAGCATCTGTTATGAGTCCTGACAATTTTGTTTCCGTTAGTCCTATTACATCAGGGTATTTCTTCTTGCACCCTTTCTGCCAGTTCACTTGCTTTATTGGTAATCTCATCAATGTTTGAGTACATTACCTTGAAGCTCACTTTTTTATATCCAATTTCACCCACACTCCCTTCAAGTGTAGGAGGTTGTTCTATGGTCATTGCTACTTGGGTAGGCTCCTCCTGTGAGGTAGTTGCAAGGGGTTCAGGGGGAGGTGGAGTTGGGGGCGGAGGGCTTAGGTCTTCCTCAGGCCTGCTTGGGTCAGGAAGAAGTCCTGGGGGTGAGGGAGCAGGGATTGCTTGGGGAGAGGGCACGCCCTCCTGCAGTGTAGTTGACAGGGGTTTGGGGGGAGATGGAGTGGGGGATAGAGGGCTTTGGTCTTGCTCAGGCCTGCTTGGGGCAGGGAGAAGACCAGGGGCTGGGAAAGCAGGGGCTACTTGGGGTAAGGGGAGGGGGAGGATTTGGGTTTCATGATGGGCATTGTGCAGGGGCAAGGAAGGGTTTGCGCTGGGGGGTAGGGAGGGCCCTATTGGGTGGTGGGCTGGGGTGTTGCATTCCCCCCTGGGGTTCCTGGGTTGCTGGATTGGGGTTCCCCACTCCCCTCTGGGATTGCTGGGTTGGAGGCTGAGGTTCCCTGGCTCTCTTCCCTCTCCTTGCGTCTTTTCCTTGCATCTGCTGCCCTTACTATCTCGTCTCTGGTCATGTCCCTCTGAACATATACCTCTTTGTAGTTCCTTGCATGCCTCAGTTTGCTCTTCCTTACTAGGATGTCCTCTTTGATGTCCTCGCTCTTGAATACTACCTTGATCAATCTCATTTTGTCTCTGTTGTACTGGCCAATCCGGAAAAACTGTTCTATGTCTCGTTCAGCCCCTTCCATTCCTATCTCCTTTAATATCCCTGCCACTGCAGCTTTGTCTTTAGTCCTCGTTTCCTCCCTTGTGGAGCCCTCTTGTTCCTCGACACCTACCACTACTACAGCTCTTTTCCTTTCCATTAGCTGGCTTGTACATCTAGCTGCCTCCTGTGAGGTTACTGCTTTCATTACAACTTCCTTGACTGTGGATATTGCTCCTGGGCTCTTGAGCATTTCAGCAAAGATTGGGCCAATTGTAGGGGTCCCTGCCATTGCTACATCTCCTGGCACCTGGGGGTTGGTCCCCTGGGCCAGAGTCTGAGGAGGGCCTGTTTTTAGGCTTTTTATCTCTTGTGCTGCACTTAGTTCTATCTGCAGCTTACATATAGTTTCCCTCAGGTCCTTCAATTCCCCACTGACTTCCTTCCATGCCTTAGCAATCATCTCCATGAATGACTCGTCCAGTCCCTCTCCTCCAGCTTCATTCTGTTGTCTTACCATCCCGCTTGACCTGTGTGTGTGTGTGTGTGTGTGTGTGTGTGTGTGTGTGTGTGTGTGTGTGTGTGTGTGTGTGTGTGTGTGTGTGTGTGTGTGTGTGTGTGTGTGTGTGTGTGTGTGTGTGTGTGTGTGTGTGTGTGTGTGTGTGTGTGTGTGTGTGTGTGAGTGTGTGTGTGTGAGTGTGTACTCACCTATTTGTGCTTGCGGGGGTTGAGCTTTGGCTCTTTGGTCCCGCCTCTCAACTGTCAATCAACTGGTGTACAGATTCCTGAGCCTACTGGGCTCTATCATATCTACACTTGAAACTGTGTATGGAGTCAGCTTCCACCACATCACTTAATAATGCATTCCATTTGTCAACCACTCTGACACTAAATATGTTCTTTCTAATATCTCTGTGGCTCATTTGGGCTCTCAGTTTCCACCTGTGTCCCCTAGTGCGTTTTCCCCTTGTGTTAAATAACCTGTCTTTATCTACCCTGTCGATTCCCTTGAGAATCTTGAATGTGGTGATCATGTCCCCCCTAACTCTTCTGGCTTCCAACGAAGTGAGGTTTAATTTCCGTAGTCTTTCCTCGTAGCTCATACCTCTCAGCTCGGGTACTAGTCTGGTGGCAAACCTTTGAACCTTTTCCAATTTAGTTTTATGCTTGTCTAGATATGGACTCCATGCTGGAGCTGCATACTCCAGGATTGGTCTGACATACGTGGTATATAATGTTCTGAAAGATTCCTTACACAAGTTTCTAAATGCGTTCTCTTATGGGAGCCGGTCGGCCGAGCGGACAGCACGCTGGATCCTGTGGTCCTGGATTCGATCTCAGGCGCCGGCGAGAAACAATGGGCAGAGTTTCTTTCACCCTATGTCCCTGTTACCTAGCAGGAAAATAGGTACCTGGGTGTTAGTCAGCTGTCACATGCTGCTTCCTGGGGGTGGAGGCCTGGTGGAGGACCGGGCCGCGTGGACACTAAAGCCCCAAAATCATCTCAAGATAGCCAACCTGGCATATGCCGCTGATGTAATCCTCTTGATATGAGCTTCAGGGGACAGGTCTGGCGTGATATCAACCCCCAGGTCTTTCTCTCTCTCTGACTCTTGAAGTATTTCGTCTCCCAAATGATACCTTGTATCTGGTCTCCTACTTCCTACCCCCTATCTTCATTACATTACATTTGCTTGGGTTAAACACTAACAATCATTTGTTCGACCATTCCTGCAGCCTGTGTAGGTTTACTTGAATACTCAAGCTGCCCTCCTCTGTCTAATCCTTCTCATAATTTTGGCGTCGTCAGCAAACATTGAGAGGAATGAGTCTATACCCTCTGGGAGATCATTTACGTATGTCAGAAACAGGATAGGTCCGAGTACAGAGCACTGTGGGACTCCACTGGTGACTTCACGCCAGTCTGAGGTCTCACCCCTCACTGTAAGTCTCTGATTCCTATTGCTTAGGTACTCCCTTATTCACTGGGGCGCCCTGCCAGTTACTCCTGCCTGTTTCTCCAGCTTATGCATCAACCTTTTATGGGGTACTGTGTCAAAGGCTTTCCGACAGTCCAAAAAAATGCAGTCCGCCCATCCTTCTCTTTCTTGTTGAATCTTAGTCACCTGATCGTAGAATTCTATTAAGCCTGTAAGGCAAGATTTACCCTCCCTGAACCCATGTTGATGAGTTGTCACGAAGTCTCTTCTCTCCAGATGTGTTACTTGGTTTTTTCTCACAATCTTCTCCATCACCTTGCATGGTATACAAGTTAAGGACACTGGCCTGTAGTTCAGTGCCTCTTGTCTGTCACCCTTTTTGTATATTGGGACTACATTAGCAGTCTTCCATATTTCTGGTAGGTCTCCCGTTTCCAGTGACCTACTGTACACTATGGAGAGTAGCAAACAAAGTGCTCCTGCACATTCTTTCAATACCCATGGTGAGATTCCGTCCGGCCCAACAGCTTTTCTCACGTCCAGCTCCAATAGGTGCTTCTTGACCTCATCGCTTGTAATTTCGAACCTTTCCAAGGTCGCCTGGTTGGCTGCCACCTCTCCTAGCGCCATGACTTCTCCTTGTTCTATTGTGAAAACCTCCTGGAACCTTTTGTTGAGTTCCTTACACACCTCTTTGTCATTCTCTGTGTACCTGTCCTCACCCACCCTAAGTTTCATCACCTGTTCCTTCACTATTGTCTTCCTCCTGATGTGACTGTGTAGTAGCATTGGTTCGGTCTTGGCTTTGTTAGCTATATCATTTTCATACCATTTCTCAGCTGCTCTTCTCACACTCACATTAACGTTCCTGGTTCTCTGGTATCTCTCTCTACTTTCAGGTGTTCTGTTTTTACGGAAGTTCCTCCATGCCCTTTTATTCAGCTCCTTTGCTTTCATACATTCCCTAGTAAACTATGGATTCTTCTTTTGCTTCTCTGTTTTTTCCTGTCGGGCCGGGACAAACCTGCTTATAGCCTCCTGACACTTTTGGGTGACATAGTCCATAGTGTCTTGTACGGACTTGGTTCTGAGTTCTGTGCCCCATTGTATATCCCTTAGGAATTTATTCATCTCCTCATAGTTTCCCTTTCGTTACGCCAGCCCTTTGTTTCCCAGTTCTTTTTTTGGGGAGATAATTCCTAGCTCAACCAGGTACTCAGAGCTCAATACACTATGATCACTCATTCCCAAGGGGGCTTCCAACTTAACTTCCCTTATATCCGACTCATTTAGGGTAAATATCAGATCAAGCAAGGCTGGTTCATCCCCTCCTCTCATTCTTGTCGGTCCCTTGACGTGTTGATTTAGATTCTTTTGATTCTTGTTGCCACATCCAACAGCTTAGCTCTCCATGTGTCTGGTCCTCCATATGGGTCTCTGTTCCCCCAATCTATCTTCCCATGGTTGAAGTCCTCCATGATTAGTAGTCTAGATACATTCCTGCTAGCCACAGAAGCTGCTCTCTCTATTATATTGATGGTGGCCATATTGTTTCAATCATATTCCTGTCTGGGTCTCTGTCGTTCTGTGGGAGCTTATATATGACTACTACTATAATTTTCTGTCCTCCAGTTACTATGGTGCCTGATATGTAGTCACTGAAACCTTCACAGTTCTGATTTACCATCTCTTCAAAACTCCAACCTTTTCTTATCAGCAAAGCTACACCACCTCCTCCTCTCCCTTCTCTCTCTTTCCTCACTACATAGTAGTCCTGTGGAAACACTGCGTTTGTTATGGTTTTCGTTAGCTTTGTTTCTGTGAGTGCTATTATGTCTGGGTTTTCTTCTAGTGCCCATTCTCAGAGTTCACTTGTTTTATTTGTAATCCCATCTATGTTAGTGTACATTGCCTTGAAGCTCACTTTCTTCTGTTCATTTTCTTGTCCCTTTCTTGGCGAGCATTCTGCTGGTGTGGGAAGCTGTTCCGTGGGTGATAAGATCTGTGAGGTGGTTTGCAGGGTCTCAGAGGATTTTGGGGTGGAGGTGGGGGTGCAAGGGAAGGGGGGACAGGTAGGGTGTGGGTTAAGGAGATAGGGGGGGGGCATGGGGGATACAGGATGAGGGGAGGAGAGATAGGGAGGGTATGGGATGATGGGGGAGGGGGGACAGGGGGGGGAAGGCAGGATGGGGGACATGGTGGGAATGGGGGAGGGGTGATAGGGTCAGAATGGGGTGGCTGGGGGGAGGGAGGGTCGGGTGAGCATTTGGATGGGGGCAGGTAGGGTGAGGGGAAGGGAGGGTTTCTATGCAGAGGGAAATGGTGGTGTTGCCCTCCCCTCTGGTGTTGCTGGGATGCTGGTTGTGGGTTCCCCTCTTATCTCTGGGACTGTTGTGATGGAGGCTGTGATTTCCTGGTTTACTCCTCTCTCCCTGCGCTTCCTCCTTGCCCTTGGTAAGCGAGAGTTTTTTTTTCTACCACAGACGTGGCCACACAATTACAATACTAACCAGCATATATACATTTTCCTCTGTCCTCCATGGACAGGGTTAGAGATGTGTTAAACATATAGTTCAAGGCTTTATTGAACACTCAACCACAGAAGGTGATTTGGTGCTTTTAAAATGCTAAGATAACCTACATACGTAAATACATAGATACACAGATTTACGTATGCCCTACATAAAGTGTTTGATGTGTCTTTTACATAGTGTCATTAATGTACATTCACAAAGGTGAAATGTAATTCTGATCAACTTCCATATATACTTTATACCCATACATATACATACACACACACATACACATACATATATACACACACATGCATTCACATACATTTGTCTCATTTACTCTGACAGGGTGAGATAGCTGATAAAGAAACTAGTGTGCAATTAAGCACTAAATTACTGAAGGTGATGAAGGTGCTTTTACAAGTTCAGGTTATATATCTTGAGGTTATCTTGAGATGATTTCGGGGCTTTAGTGTCCCCGCGGTCCGGTCCTCGACCAGGCCTCCACCCCCAGGAAGCAGCCCGTGACAGCTGACTAACTCCCAGGTACCTATTTACTGCTAGGTAACAGGGGCATAGGGTGAAAGAAACTCTGCCCATTGTTTCTCGCCGGCGCCTGGGATCGAACCCAGGATCACAATTCTAGCGTGCTGTCCGCTCGGCCGACCGGCTCCCTTTATAGTTACATCATATATATACATTGCATAATTGATATATTACATGGTCAATCTTGGATACAAGTCCAATATATCATCAAGTGTTCCAGTACTCATATAGCAATTACAGAGTTCAGCATACCTTAGCCCAGGAGGGCGAAAGTCAGTCAGTATGGGACATTCTACAATGTGAGAGTTTTAGAGAAGTTTGGAATAAAATAAAATTGGTATAAGGAATTAAGCTCGGTAAATTTCTAAGAATTTTCTTTATTCTTTAACCTTTATTCCTGTCGTGATATTCAATTAGGTCGCCTGAGGAAGGACTTGCTTAGCTAACACACACATGTGTAGTAACCAGCTCATTCCTCACTTTGGGACCATGTATGAACAATTGACTAGGCGCGAGCAAACGCCGAGACCCCAATGAAAATTGAAATCCCCTCCACTAGGCCGCCGACCTTCGCCATTCGTCGAAGCGAATCTAGCGAGTAGGTCACGGGCTCTCACAACAATAATTTATTGTTGTGTGGTGCCGTATATTTGGTCCAAAGCTCAGAATCAGTCTCAATTTTATTAGTCGAGTGTGAATTTGCATAACAATAATAATGTGTGGGGGTGTAACGAAAAGACAGTGTTAACCATAACAACTTAGTTTATTCAATAAAGTACTAACTACTACAACAAAACAAAAAGAAATATCAATGACGTTACTCGAAATCCTTCCTGTGACACTATCAATGACAGCTAGACACCAGCCCCTCGGACTGCATAATGAACTAACTCGAACATAAGCGTGAACACAGAGGAATCAACAAGAAACAAGAACTAACAGATCTAAAATCACAATTACAACAAATGACACAGTAGGTTCTGAAATACGTCTCCAGTAACCTCCTAACTGTTCTACGCCTCAGTGCAGTCTACTCCTGCAACAGCGGTTGCAATGCGGTCAAATCAGTAGTCTTTCAATGACATCAATAACTAATGGGTTCACTGGCAACTCCAGCAACCCTTCCTCAAATTAATCCTTACGTTAACACTCCGTCCCACGGACGATCAACAATCAATAACAATTGATTTACGTTAATAACAAAATAGCATTTGCGTTAATAACAAGGTAACATTTACGTTAAATTAATAATTCTTACAACTGTCACAAGTAACGCGGAAATTACACAACACTCTACCCGTCGAGCATTCAGTGAGAAAATCCCATTAATCCCTGTACTACCAGACAGCTGATTAATCTCTTTACTAGTTACGTTAATTTACGTTAATCGGTTACTAATCACTCAACGATGGTAAACTCTGATTTACAATGTCCAAAGTGCTAAGAGAACGGTAATCACTCGTGATTACCTTTAGAGTAATTAATTGCTATCCTTAAAATCAATAATTAAACAATTAAAATACGCAACCTTTCACACTGGCTCAGCAATTTACATTAAGGTATGAATTCCGTCTGAGCCTTCCATACTCAGACCAATTCAGGCGACTAATAACAGTAATTAGCACCACGTTTACGTTATTCTAAAATGACGTTACTCCTCCCACGAGTCAATCAAGTGCCGGTACTTCCGGGCAGATAAATAACGACGTTACGTTAATGGAACAATGTAGCCTTCGTGTGAGTCGATCAAACAAGGATCGAGGTTAATTACTTTGACTTCCTGAAACACGTCAATTACCCGGCCCACTGACCGTTAATTACGACAGACAATACTCTAATTCTTATCTGGCTGATGGCTAGGCTCCTTGAGACTACCGTAGTTGATTGCAGGAAAGTAAATTAACCCAAACGTATTCTACGTTACTCAAATTGTCAAAGAACAAATTCTTTAAAGCAATGGGCGTTCCCTTGGTTACGTTATCTTAATTGCCTCGCAATCACCTCACTGAATACTGGACTTCGATGTCCTACCAGATAACCAGGAGAATATATGTATACCCAAGTACTCGTCTACAGCCGAGTTCACCCACGACAATGACAGATCACACTAACAAATCACAGTGATTTACGTTACAATCCGGTTGCTATGACAATACTGCAGAATCTAGCAAAATAACATACAGGACATGAACCCTCTAGAACACTGCCCCACAATGACTTTACTGAACTGCAATCACATACGGTGATGCTCAACACTAGCAACAATCACCATCAAATAACAACCCCTCTGCAATAACACACACGGCAAGTACTCTAATTTCCAATTATTAGAATACTGCACACACTTACTTACTTACTGCTGCAAATGACCCCAGTGCTCTCAGTAACCCCTAGAACATAGGTCAAAATATTGCAATCACCACACATTAAATGATACAATAACACTGGGCACCGTGACACTACGATTATATATCGTAGATATATAATCGTAGATTATATATCTACGATTATATATCTACGTAGATCAAATATATATTAGATCAAATATATAGATCTAATATCTATATATTTGAACATCCAAATATATAGATTATATATTTGGATGTTCATGGTAGGTCGCTCTATTCTTATGTGAATTGCCCAAATCACGGAACTATTTACTCTACCCACCATGAGAGTAAGGACAAGACAAGAACATATCGATGCCAACACAGAAGACAATGTCCAACATAACAGGCCAATTACACTGGATTAATCTTTGTGTTTAGATAGGAGATGCCTCGTATGGGCCAATAAGCCTTCTGCAGCCCCTATGTTTATCCCTTATGTATCCCCCCATGTTTTTCACCTTCATTGTATTATCACCTGACCTAATGCGGGTATAAAATCAACTAGTATTGTAAGATCTGTTCACTTGAGAATGAACCATGGAGGTTCGAAACGTCGTGCAAATTATACAAATAAGTGTAATACACTCTATAGTAAATCACTTCTTTTCTTCACCTTAAAAGTACGAAAATGAGTTTTGGAGAACTCCTATTTCAATTAAGCCCTGATGCTAAGAAAATAGTTAGAGGGATAGAAGCCCTAAACCAGAAAATAATAAATACAGAATATGCGGTCATATTCAATGAAACATATATATATATATATATATATATATATATATATATATATATATATATATATATATATATATATATATATATATATATATATATATATATATATATATAATTACTGCTGACACATGTAGCCTACAGCTATCAAACGTTATTGGGAACACTAAGGAGATCTCACACTCCTTAAATCACATGGGTGAGTGATTTATCGATCACGCATGTCGATAAACACTCGAGAGTTACGTTACTCGACAGATATATATATATATATATATATATATATATATATATATATATATATATATATATATATATATATATATATATATGTGTGTGTATATCACGAAAATAAACACGTGATTAAGAATGTGACAATGTCAGACCACGGAGGAAAAATGAAACAGGAAATTTCCTTAAGTACTTTCGTATATTGAATACATCTTCAGAAGGTCATTTTACAGATCGAGTGATGGGTATAAATAGGCAGGAAGGAGTGGTGAAGTAAGGTGAGGTACAATACTTGGACAACGCAGACGGCCCATTGGCCCATCAGATACACCCAATTGGCACATCCGATGTAGCCCAATGGCCCATCTGATACGGCAGACATACAAGCATAATATATAGGTAATTATAACATAAAGAAGTAAATATATACAATAAATTAGTGAGACAAATGTTTTTCAATGATTCTACTTAAATCGCCCTTTAGCTGATCTATTAGAAATGGATCTAAGTTATATAGACCACTGCTAATATTCAAATTACTTTCTTTGGTGATCTGTATCAAAGCAGATTCAATTATGTTTCTGTTATAGGTGCTTTTACAATTTGTTATTGAAGAAGCACTCTCCCAATCAATTTGGTGAGCTTTTTCTGACAAATGCACAAACAGAGCATTAGACAATTGGCCATGTCTTACAGAGTATTTATGTTGCGATATTCTACATTTTAAATCTTTAGATGTTTGCCCGACATAGAACTTATTACAATCCTTACAAGGTATTTTATAAATGACGCAATTATCACTACGAGGGCTGTTCCTTACTAATAGCTTACCAACAGTGTTTTCGTAGCTAAACATTACATCTATATTAAAAAGTTTCAAGGCCTTGACAATATTCTCAAACCCAGAGAAATATGGTAAACATAACACATTCTTTGGGCGAATCCTTTCACTGCATACATTATTATAATATGTACGACGACCTTTGTTACGACAAACTTCCAAAAAATTCAGTGGGTAACAAAGCTTAAGACCAATCGAATCAATATTCTTAAATTCTTCATCTAAGAATTCTGGACTCACAACTCGAAGAGCTCTTAGATACATTATGTATCTTAGATACATAGATGTATCTAAGAGCTCTTCGAGTTGTGAGTCCAGA
Source organism: Procambarus clarkii (assembly GCF_040958095.1). Taxonomy (NCBI): domain Eukaryota; kingdom Metazoa; phylum Arthropoda; class Malacostraca; order Decapoda; family Cambaridae; genus Procambarus; species Procambarus clarkii. Next base: position 15,904,376 of record NC_091221.1, read on the forward strand.
ATTCTTAGATGAAGAATTTAAGAATATTGATTCGATTGGTCTTAAGCTTTGTTACCCACTGAATTTTTTGGAAGTTTGTCGTAACAAAGCTCGTCGTACATATTATAATAATGTATGCAGTGAAAGGATTCGCCCAAAGAATGTGTTATGTTTACCATATTTCTCTGGGTTTGAGAATATTGTCAAGGCCTTGAAACTTTTTAATATAGATGTAATGTTTAGCTACGAAAACACTGTTGGTAAGCTATTAGTAAGGAACAGCCCTCGTAGTGATAATTGCGTCATTTATAAAATACCTTGTAAGGAATGTAATAAGTTCTATGTCGGGCAAACATCTAAAGATTTAAAATGTAGAATATCGCAACATAAATACTCTGTAAGACATGGCCAATTGTCTAATGCTCTGTTTGTGCATTTGTCAGAAAAAGCTCACCAAATTGATTGGGAGAGTGCTTCTTCAATAACAAATTGTAAAAGCACCTATAACAGAAACATAATTGAATCTGCTTTGATACAGATCACCAAAGAAAGTAATTTGAATATTAGCAGTGGTCTATATAACTTAGATCCATTTCTAATAGATCAGCTAAAGGGCGATTTAAGTAGAATCATTGAAAAACATTTGTCTCACTAATTTATTGTATATATTTACTTCTTTATGTTATAATTACCTATATATTATGCTTGTATGTCTGCCGTATCAGATGGGCCATTGGGCTACATCGGATGTGCCAATTGGGTGCATCTGATGGGCCAATGGGCCGTCTGCGTTGTCCAAGTATTGTACCTCACCTTACTTCACCACTCCTTCCTGCCTATTTATACCCATCACTCGATCTGTAAAATGACCTTCTGAAGATGTATTTAATATACGAAAGTACTTAAGGAAATTTCCTGTTTCATTTTTCCTCCGTGGTCTGACATTGTCATATATATATATATATATATATATATATATATATATATATATATATATATATATATATATATATATATATATATATATATATATAAATCACACTTGTCACGGCCCTGGGAACAATACAAGAAATTAAAACCACACTGTGGTGCACTCCACAATAATCATTGCCAGGAATCACTGGCGTTATACATACCTGAGCGCTCAGTGTTGGAATTCCACACCTGCAAGACTACACATGGAAATGATATCACTCTATCCCACGGACGATCAAAAATGATTAATTACCACAATGGAATAATATAATTATTACATGGACATCCTCTCAGTCCTTGGCTAATCTATGTATACTCTGTTCCCATGTGTACCCACACACGCACACACACACTGTACGTCTGTGTACACAAGACGTAAGTCCCTCTGGACTGACAAGATGACAACAAGGGTGATTATCTCCTCGCCCACACTCCACTTCACCTCCACAGGTGCTGCGTGACAATGTGACAGAACACTTGACCTCGAATTCAAGCTTTTAGAGACTAACTGATCACCAGAAATACACACATAGGTACTTACTCATTCACACTGCCGGCTTACACACTATTCCCATACATCAGGCACCCCGCTTCTGGTGGCTGGCTCGCTCTGGGCAGCGGTAGGCGGCGGTAGTACCTTACGTGGTATTTTTTCATACAATTGGTGCACACTCGAACCCCTCCCACTCAACACGGCTCGGTTCGCACCCTCGACCCACCGGTGAAGTGTAGCGTTCGTACCCAGGTGACGCGCACAACGATAGCGTCTCACACAAACATGGGAAATCTGCCTGACACGAATTTCCCCGTTCCCATCGACTGCTACAGAGCACTAGCAAGTCTAATCATCACTGGTATGGGATCTACGAGTCCGTTACTGCTCGTATGCACATTACCCCACGATCCCAGATCACTGTACCTCTAACCACTGTACACAATGTCTTTCTCCCCTCCAAGCGACGACTTCGGCCGGATTCTGTGACGACTGCTGTCGTTGGTGAAGCAGGAAGTGAAGCAGTTGAGTAGTCCAGCCACCACGACGCCCTATACTCAATTTGGCCGAATTGAGTACAGAGAAGCGTCTTGACAAGGTGGCAGCTGGGTTCAGAATGATGCTTACACCGACGATTTCCGCGTCCTCCTCGAAATAACCAATGAGAGGAAGGCATACAGCGGCCTACCCCTCTCATCCAATCAGCGACTGTGTAGCATAGTCCCTAGGGCAGCTCCAAGATGGCCGACCAACATGGCGGCTCAAGATGTTTACTAAGATGGCGGCTGTTTCCATGACGACGACTCGAGCGCGGGAGGCCCACAGCTCACCCACGCCTGCGGCCTAGCTGTTCCCGCGCAAAGTGGAGTCTCGCTTCATGCCATACAAGGAGATGATGCTATCGGCTCTAGCACTGTCCACAGACGTGTTACTCCGGCCAGGGTAACATTTCTGGACTGCTGATGACTGGGGCTCTCACATGAGCCCAAACACTAGATGTTTCGGTTGCTGGTTACCAAACTTAAGTCCGCCCACTTAACAAGTGTACTGGCTCCCACAGGCATAAGAGCACTATTGTAAGTGAGCTGGTGAACCATCTCCTCACATACAATATAATGTTCAAGAGACTGCATGTTTTCTCTTTCACAAAGTTGACACATTGTGTACTCGACATTTGGGTTTTGAGAAAGCTGCCAGATACGTCTATATCCCAGGCGTATTCTGGCCACTATAACATCACATAAGCGAAAGTGGAAGGTAACCTTATACGTTCTTCGGTCAACGTGAGGGGGTGGGAGGGTTAAACTCACCCTCCAACATCTGGGCAAAATACCTACAGACTCCACAACAACACTCCCCCAGTCTCCAGCTGATGCTTGTAGATGCCTTTTTTTTTTTTTTTTTGCCCCGAGGGGCGAGTTTATTGGGCAGCGCTACTCATCTAGTGAGTGGACATACCGCCATAGCAGTTCATCCGGTCACTTATATCCAGATGCGGCTGGGACTTGCTTAACTGTCTCAAGTGAACAGTTCCTCAAACAAGATGATTAACATCTGCCAACCTTCAAAAGCTTAAGTTATCTTGTGGGTGCAAAATGGGGAAATCTTTTAAGAACAGTATCAATATTACAAATGGTGTTTTTCCTAACTCAAACAGTGTGGGGTGTATTATTCTACACATATTTCTAATGTCTCTTAGGTGTTCACATTCACTTAGATAGTGGTCAAGGCGGTGTCCGTCACTCACATCACAGATTCTGCAACTCCTCTGCTCAACTGTTGTTTCCATTCCCTATCTCCATGGATATTTGTCTCCAAAATGGATTCTCGCTATTATTGATTCTCTCCCGCGTCCTCCTCCTCTTTGTCCATAATGATTGGGATTGCCAGCTGCAACCATGTTGTTTCATCTTACAGATTCACTGGTTTGTGATTCTATCTAGATGCCTCATCTAACCTCACTTATGTCACACATTAACCTACAGTTCCTGTTATATTTAAACTCCTCATCATAGTACACCAATATAAACTGTATTGGATTTTGTCCCGAAATAGCAATATGGTGACTGGACGTGTATGTATGTATGAATGTACTCACCTAATTGTGCTTGCGGGGGTTGAGCTCTGGCTCTTTGGTCCCGCCTCTCAACCGGCAATCAACAGGTGTATAGGTTCCTGAGCCTATTGGGCTCTATCATATCTACACTTGAAACTGTGTCTGGAGTTAGCCGCCACCACATCACCTCCTAATGCACTCCATTTGTCAACCACTCTGACACTAAAAAAGTTCTTTCTAATATCTCTAAATGTATGAATGCATGCATGTATGTATGTATGTATGTATGTATGTATGTATGTATGTATGTATGTACTCACCTAATTGTGCTTGCAGGGGTTGAGCTCTGGCTCTTTGGTCCTGCCTCTCAACCATCAATCAACAGGTGTACAGGTTCCTGAGCCTATAGGGCTGTATCATATCTACACTTGAAACTGTGTATGGAGTCAGCCTCCAAAACATCCCTTCCTAATGCATTCCATTTGTCAACCACTCTGACACTAAAAAAGTTCTTTCTAATATCTCTGTGGCTCATTTGGGCACTCAGTTTCCACCTGTGTCCCCTAGTGTGTGTGCCCCTTGTGTTAAATAGCCTGTCTTTATCTACCCTATCGATTCCCTTGAGAATCTTGAATGTGGTGATCATGTCCCCCCAACTCTTCTGTCTTCCAGCGAAGTGAGGTTTAATTCCCGTAGCCTCTCCTCGTAGCTCAAACCTCTCAGCTCGGGTACTAGTCTGGTGGCAAACCTTTGAACGTTGTTTCATTGCTTTCTTCAGGGGGCTTTCAAACCCATCGAAGTACGTTGTCACCAGGATGTCCTGGTGCTTGTTCTCCGCTGGTTTGAGAAGTTCCTCCCTGGTTGTGTGTGTGTGTGTGTGTGTGTGTATTCACCTAGTTGTGTTTGCAGGGGTTGAGCTTTGTTCTTTCGGCCCGCCTCTCAACTCTCAATTAACTGTTTACTAACTACTTTTTTTTTGCTTTGTTTTTCCCCCTCCTCCCCACACGCACACCCCAGGAAGCAGCCCGTGACAGCTGACTAACTCCCAGGTACCTATTTACTGCTAGGTAACAGGGGCATTCAGGGTGAAATAAACTTTGCCCATTTGTTTCTGCCTGGTGCGGGAATCGAGCCCGCGCCACAGAATTACGAGTCCTGTGCGCTATCCACCAGGCTACCAGACCCCAGACCCCTGTGTGTGTGTAATTACCAAAGTGTAGTTACAGGATGAGAGCTACGCTCGTGGTGTCCCGTCTTCCCAGCACTCTTTGTCATATAACGCTTTGAAACTACTGACGGTCTTGGCCTCCACCACCTTCTCACCTAACTTGTTCCAACCGTCTACCACTCTGTTTGCGAAAGTGAATTTTCTTATATTTCTTCGGCATCTGTGATTAGCTAGTTTATATCTATGACCTCTTGTTCTTAAAGTTCTAGGTCTCAGGAAATCATCCTTATCGATTTTATCAATTCCTGTTACTATTTTGTATGTAGTGATCATATCAACTCTTTTTATTCTGTCTTCTAGTTCTGGCATATTTAATGCCTCTAACTTCTCCTTGTAGCTCTTGCCCTTCAGTTCTGGGAGCCACTTAGTAGCATGTCTTTGTATCTTTTCCAGTTTGTTGATGTGCTTCTTAAGATATGGGCACCACACAACCGCTGCATATCCAGGCTTTGGCCTAGCAAAAGTCGTAAACAATTTCTTTAGTATATCGCCATCCATGTATTTAAAAGCAATTCTGAAGTTAGAAAGCATGGCATAGGCTCTTCGCACAATATTCTTTATGTGGTCCTCAGGTGATAGTTTTCTATCTAGAACCACTCCTAGATCTCTTTCTTTATCAGAATTCTTTAACGATTTCTCACATAATATATAGGTTGTGTGAGGTCTATTTTCTCCTATTCCACATTCCATAACATGGCATTTATTAACATTAAATTCCATTTGCCAAGTGGTGCTCCATATACTTATTTTGTCCAGGTCACCTTGAAGGGCCTGACAATCATCTACGTTTCTTATCCTTCCTATTATCTTAGCATCATACCTTACCTTACCTTGAGGTTACCTTGAGGTGCTTCCGGGGCTTAGCGTCCCAGCGGCCCGGTCGTCGACCAGGCCTCCTGGTTGCTGGACTGATCAACCAGGCTGTTGGACGCGGCTGCTCGCAGCCTGACGTATGAGTCACAGCCTGGTTGATCAGGTATCCTTTGGAGGTGCTTATCCAGTTCTCTCTTGAACACTGCGGATTGCCAATCTTGAGGGGATTGCCAGTTATGCCCCTTATGTGTAGCGGAAGCGTGTTGAACAGTCTTGGGCCTCTGACGTTGATAGAGTTCTCTCTCAGAGTACCTGTTGCACCTCTGCTTTTCGACGGGGGTATTCTACACATCCTGCCATGTCTTCTGGTCTCACGTGATGTTATTTCTGTGTGCAGGTTTGGGACCAGCCCCTCTAATATTTTCCACGTGTAAATTATTATGTATCTCTCCCGCCTGCTCTCAAGAGAGTACAGATTTAGGCTCTTTAGTCGGTCCCAATAGTTTAGATGTTTTACTGAGTGGATTCTAGCAGTAAAGGATCTCTGCACGCTCTCCAGGTCAGCAATTTCTCCAGCTTTGAAAGGTGCTGTCATTGTGCAGCAGTACTCCAATCTAGAGAGCACAAGCGTTTTGAAAAGTATCATCATCGGTATAGCATCTCTAGTGTGAAAAGTTCTTGTTATCAAACCTGTCATTTTTCTTGCAGTTGTGACGGCTACTTTATTGTGTTCTTTAAAGGTAAGGTATTCCGACATGAGTACACCCAGATCCTTTACATTGCCTTTTCGTTCTATGTTATGATTTGCCTGAGTTTTGTACGTGGTTTCCGTTTTTATATTTTCATTTTTTCCATAGCGCATGAGCTGGAACTTATCTTCGTTAAACACCATATTATTTTCTGTAGCCCATAGAAAGACCTGATCTACATCTGACTGGAGGTTTGCCGTGTCCTCTATGTTGCCTACTCTCATAAAGATCCTAGTGTCATCTGCAAAGGATGATACAGTGCTATAGATTGTGTTCTTGTCTATGTCCGATATGAGGATGAGAAAAAGTACTGGAGCAAGCACAGTACCCTGGGGGACTGAGTTCTTCACGGTTGATGGGCTGGATTTTATTTTGTTGACTATTACACATTGGGTTCTGTTGGTCAGGAAATTGTAGATCCATCTGCCTATTTTTCCGGTAATTCCTTTTGAGCGCATTTTATGTGCAATAACACCATGGTCAAATTTATCAAAAGCTTTTGCGAAATCTGTGTAAATTACATCAGCGTTTTGTTTGTCTTCCATAGCATCTAATGCCATATCATAGTGGTCCAGCAACTGCGACAGGCAAGAGTGCCCTGTTCTGAAACCATGTTGTCCGGGGTTATGGAGATGCTGTGATTCCATGTATTTTGTGATCTTACTTCTTAGCACTCTCTCAAAAATTTTTATGATGTGCGATGTTAGTGCTATCGGTCTGTAATTTTTTGCCTCTGCCTTATTTCCTCTTTTGTGGAGTGGTGCTATCTCTGCTGTTTTTAGTATGTCAGGGATAACGCCAGTATCTAGGCTTTGTCTCCACAGAATGTGGAGGGCCTGCGATAGTGGTTTTTTTTACAGTTCTTGATGAATATGGAGTTCCAAGAATCCGGGCCTGGTGCAGAGTGCATAGCATACTGTTTATGGCTTCTTCAAAATCCAGTGGGGATAGGGTGACGTCTGATATATGATTTGATGTTGGTATCATATCCATGACAAATTCATTTGGGTTATCAATCTTTATTGCGTTTAATGGCTCGCTGAAAACCGAGTCGTACTGCTTCCTCAGTAGCTCGCTCATTTCTTTGTTGTCATCGGTGGAAGTTCCATCTCCCTTTCGCAAGGAGCCCGATACTAGATGTGGTTTTTTATCTTGATTTTGCATAGGAGAAAAAATATTTCGGATTTCTCTCTATTTCACTGATGGCCTTTTGCTCTCTTTGCCTCTCCTGGGTTTTGTATGATTCTTGTAGCTTGTGATCAATTGTTTCTATTTCTCTACCTAACCTTCTTCGCCGTTCTTGAGATAGGGTGCGACTCTCAAGTTGTTCCGCGATTCGTTTGCTGCGCCTATATAGGGAACGACGTTCCCGTTCCAATCTGTATCACTTCCTCTTTTTTCTTAGGGGTATGCGGTTTGAGCATATTTCTAGTGCTACTGAGCTTATTTTTTCCAGGCACTGGTTCAAGTTTGCATTTTCTAGCTGTTCTTCCCAGATTATTTCTGTGAAGTCCTGGTTTATTTGCTCCCAGCTTATCTGTTTATTACTGAAGTTGAATTTGCTGAAATCTCCTCCACCGGGAGTCTGGACTGGTTTTGAAGGTCTACTCCCCATGGTTGTCATAACTTCAATTAAGTTGTGATCTGAGTAACAGGTATTTGTAATCATTATGTTCCTGATCAATTCATCATTATAGTGAAAATGAGGTCCAGCGTGTTCTCCTTCCTAGTTGGTTCTACTATTTGCTGGTTTAAGGCAAACCTGTCGCACATCCGTAGCAGGTCATTTGCATGTGCCTGTTCATTTAGGCTACTTCCTGGTATTCTTTCTGATATTACTGTGTTAGCCAGGTGCTTCCATTTCAGGTGCCGTAGGTTGAAGTCCCCAAGCAGGATGATGTTCGGAGCTGGTTTGTGAGGTTTTCCAAGCAGTGCTCTATTTTCATTAGTTGGTCTTTAAACTGCTGAGGGTTTGCCTCCGGTGACTTATATACAAGGACAAAAACTACATTTAGAATCTCTATTTTGATTATCAGCACTTCCACCATATCATTTGAGGTGTTTAGCAGTTCAGTACAGATGAGTGTGTCTTTGATGTAGAGGCTGACTCCACCCTGAAGCCGGTGTTTCCTATCACATCTGAAAAGATTGTACTCTGAGATAAATATTTCACCATCAAGGTAGTCCTTTGTGTGGGTTTCTGTTAGGGCTGCAAACACTGCATTTGCCTCTTGAAGGAGATCACTATTTTGGTCATCAGCAAACATGTTCATATAATTCTGTATACCAACTGTCAGATCATTAATGTAGACAATAAACATCACTGGTGCAACAACTGAACCCTGTGGTACCCCACTTGTGACATTTCTCCAGTCCGATACATTGCCTCTGATCACTGCCCTCATTTTTCTATCAGTCAGGAAATTTTTCATCCATGATAGAAGCTTACCTGTCACCCCTCCAATATTTTCCAGTTTCCAGAACAACCTCTTATGTGGAACTCTATCGAAAGCCTTTTTTAGGTCCAGATAGATGCAGTCAACCCAACCATCTCTTTCCTGTAAAATCTCTGTTGCTCGATCATAGAAATTGAGTAAATTCGATACACAGGATCTTCCTTATCGAAAACCATACTGTCTGTCTGATATTATATCATTTCTCTCCAGGTGTTCTACCCATTTAGTTTTAATTATTTTTTCCAATATTTTGACTATTACACTTGTCAATAATACCGGTCAATAATTAAGGGGGGTCTTCCCTGCTTCCACTTTTGTAGATTGAAACTATGTTAGCCTTTTTCCACACATCAGCTTCAGCTCCTGTAAACAGGGATGCCTGAAAAATCAGTTGAAGAGGAATGCTGAGCTCAGGTGCACATTCTCTCAGAACCCATGGTGAAACTCCATCTGGACCAACTGCTTTGTTCTTATTTAGCTCCTTGAGCATTTTTTCCACTTCATCTCTAGACACCTCTATGTGCTCTATGTTGTTCTCTGGAATTCTTATTGTATTTGGTTCCCTGAAGATTTCATTTTGTACAAACACACTTTGGAACTTTTCGTTTAATGTTTCACACATTTCCTTTTCATTTTCCGTGAATCTATTTCCCATTTTCAACCTCTGAATATTATCCTTTACCAGCAATTTGTTGTTTATGAATTTATAGAATAGACCTCGTTCTGTTTTACATTTGTCTGCAATCCCTTTTTCAAAATTTCTTGCTGCCTCTCTCCTCACTGCCGTGTAGTTGTTTCTCGCATCTTTGTATCGCTGGTATGTTTGGGGGTTTGGCCTCTTCCTGTATTGTTTCCATTTTTGTCTTTTGGTCTCTGGCCCTCTATTACTTTCTGTTTGATGTGTGTGTGTGTATGTAATTACCTAAGTGTAGTTACAGGATGAGAGCTACGCTCGTGGTGTCCCGTCTTCCCAGCACTCTTTGTCATATAACGCTTTGAAACTACTGACGGTCTTGGCCTCCACCACCTTCTCACCTAACTTGTTCCAACCGTCTACCACTCTGTTTGCGAAAGTGAATTTTCTTATATTTCTTCGGCATCTGTGATTAGCTAGTTTATATCTATGACCTCTTGTTCTTAAAGTTCTAGGTCTCAGGAAATCATCCTTATCGATTTTATCAATTCCTGTTACTATTTTGTATGTAGTGATCATATTACCTCTGTTTCTTCTGTCTTCTAGTTTTGGCATATTTAATGCCTCTAACCTCTCCTCGTAGCTTTTGCCCTTCAGTTCTGGGAGCCACTTAGTAGCATGTCTTTGCACCTTTTCCAGTTTGTTGATGTGCTTCTTAAGATATGTGTGAGGGAATGAAGATTCCCTCAGCTAGTTTTCCTAGTTTTCTAGATTAGGCTAGTCGTTCTAGGGACTCTAGTCAAGAAGTTTTCAAACGATCATACACTTGTGGGGTGTTGGATGAAAGCTCATGGCAAGGGGCCATCTGGGTGGTTTTGGAAAAGTTGTTCAATGTCAACCAATATTGTTTGACTAGTTGTATATGAAAAGTGCTGAAATTGTCCCAAGTTTCAGTACTGCAGCGTAAATAGAAAGGGAGATTTTTTTTCAACGTTTTTTACACATTTTCAAGTCTACATTTCAGAACACACGTTTCAGATATAATTATTCTGTGACACTTTTCTGACACATTAGCATATAATAAAGGATTGTTAGATTGAGAATTTCCAAAACATCTTTAGTTTTCCTAATACAAATGTTCAAAGTTCCCCCAAAAAATTATCCAAATTTTTATTGCTATTATAAAATCAATAAATGAACTTAGAGAAAAATGCTCTCTAGCAAATGTAGAGACATGCCCTTCACATATACTGTGTAAGTTTCATGTAAACTGATTAAAAAATGAAACAGTTTAGTAAACGTTTGTGTCAATTGAAAAAAAAAAATTAATAAAGTCTAAGGTTCTAAAATCTGTGGCTGAGGTTGACATCAACCAATTTTCTCCAAAATTGGCACCCTTACAGATAGGCTTACGTACAGTCAGGTGTGTAAGTTTGATGCAAATGGCCCAAAAAATACAAAAAAAAAAAATGAAAAAAAAAATAAAAAATACATTTTTTTTTTTAAATTTTTTTCCAATTAAACTAATTATAATATTTGTTTAATATATGCTATTGTGATAGCAAAGAGTCATAGCTATGATTTCAGTTGACACTTTTGATTGATAATTGATTTTGACCATTTTGGCATAATTTTCACAACTACTTCAATATTTTTTTTCTCCCTTCCTATTTATGCTACGATGCTGAAACTTGAAAACGTGAAACGTGAAAAAGACTAATTAGAAGTCTATGATTACTCTGTAAAGAGAGTTACAGAGTTTTTCCTGTTTCTGTGAAAATATGATGGGTGTTGAGAGGGAGTGGTATGTGTAGGTACTTGACTCAACGGTTTTTAGGGGTTTTGGGGACAGAGGGGTGAACGTCGCCGCCCCCCCCCCCACTATGTGAGACATTGCGCCACTGGCTTTAGGCCTCCCCCTCCTTGTGACGTCACAGGACGCCGTAGGGCGAGGTCGTCTGTGATTGGTTTAGTCACCTCTGCTCCTAGCTGAGTTTTGGCGCGTGCAGCTGTGATTGGGAGTGGCACGAGGAAACAGTGTCGGCTTAGTGCTGATTGGTCCAGACAAGGTAGGGGGGAGAGATGGGCATTTTGAGTTTTCCCTAGCAGCCATAGAGTCAGTTTGAGCTGGGGCGGCAAGCTGGAAAGGTGACTTTGGGTGGCAGCCTGCCACCTACACCCCCGTTAATCACTGTGTCATCCTGATTACGCATCGTGCATGGCACTCCTGCCATCCTGGGTTCTGTCAAGGCCCAATTTGCGTGAAATTGGGGCTGATGAGTACCGCAGGAGCGGTAACAAACTAGGAGACAGTTAGAGTGTTAACCTATGAGGCAGCTGGCCTCATGGTGTATCAGATTGATCCCTCATGTCTGAGTGTCCTGTCTAGTGTTAATGGACATTGGACAATTGGTGGAATATGGGCAGTGTAATTGTGAAGTGATATTACAGACCCCTGTTGGACTTTGAATTCCACCTTGTTGGGTCCGCCATGTGGTGACGCCACCGGCCACCTTGGCCAGCCGCCCAGGGGTGGGGGCCACCCTCCAGGCCACCCCGGCCAAACCCCACCCCACCCCGCGCGCCAGCTCAGCGGGTGGGGCTCTGTGACGTCACGTGCTACCCGTGGCCATCCCCTTATGGCCACGAGGTGGCCACACGCTTTGGCCACTTTCCCTGGACATTCTAGGGCCACACCTAATCGACGCACGAGGAGCGAGCTAGGTGTTTACAGCCAGAGAGGTAGTGACCAGGGAAATGTATGTGTTGAGGATTTAAAGAAACGTGAGTACAATAATCCTTGTGTAACAGTGTCTCAGGACTCGTGGAAATTCCGGTAAAAGCTGTGTTGTCCCATAGCCCTGCCAGGCTAGGGAAGCAGCTGAGAGACAGTTGTCTATAGCACGTCCAGGTGACTGGTAGGGCGGTACCTCGAGATGGATGTTGTACACGGTACCACACTGTAGATATATAGTTATACTGTAGATATATAGTTATATATAAGTGACAATGTCAGACCACGGAGGAAAAATGAAACAGGAAATTTCCTTAAGTACTTTCGTATATTAAATACATCTTCAGAAGGTCATTTTACAGATCGAGTGATGGGTATAAATAGGCAGGAAGGAGTGGTGAAGTAAGGTGCCTATTTATATCCTTCCTGCCTATTTATACCCATCACTCGATCTGTAAAATGACCTTCTGAAGATGTATTTAATATACGAAAGTACTTAAGGAAATTTCCTGTTTCATTTTTCCTCCGTGGTCTGACATTGTCACATTCTTAATCACGTGTTTATTTTCGTGATATACACACACTTATATATAAGTGTGTAGACTGACTTGAGTTATGTAACCGGTCAGTGTAAAGATCAACCATATAAATGATCCAGTCTGTCGATTCCATATAATCGTTCAGATTTGATTAATGACATAATCATATATTGTTATATCATTGTATTGCATGTTAATTATATCATTGCAGAGGTAGGCAGGCCAGTGTTGCAGTGATGTCAGTGGATACCCTGAGGTCTGGGTAGTTAGGGATACATTTATCTGGTGATATAATTTTCATTGATTATGTGAATGCCATTTCTATGTGTTCATTTGCATGTTTTATGTACTGTGTTGTGTGGTGAGTCAGTAGATGTGATTGCTGACTGATTGCCTAATGATGTCATTAGCATGTGGGGTATGCTGACGGCATCATTATCTGTAGGTTTGTGCGGTGTTGTTATCAGGTATACAATATTACTGCCCAAGGAACTGTGTTGAGGCTTTAAGGGGCCTCTTTGATTATTCAGGGGAATTCACAGTACTTAATGAGAGCAAGCAATTGATTTGTTAATTGCCTAATTAAGAGAATTAGTGCCAGGTGTCCGCGTAGCAACGGTGCTTTATATTAACGTAAATTGTCTTGCTGAAGTAGTCCCTTGCAACGGTTGCAAGATAAGGGGGGCAGTAATATTGGTATACTCTTGTTGTTGCACTCATGTTTTGTGTCATTACTGTGTGGGCACAGTAATTAATGAGTTGCAGTAGCCACAACCGTATGTGGGCAAGGCATTTATGTTGTTATGCAGGCCATAGTAAGTGTGACCTATGTAACACTGGGGTTACTTTGTTTCTTTAAGTTGTGTTGAGGACTTAAGGATTCAGTGAGTGAATTAGAGTAATTAACTGGATAAGGGGTGCACATTAATTGTTGAGTGAGTGAGAGCTGTTATAGGAGAACAGTATTGAGCTTGTGTGAGATACGTTTCGGGTGCAATTAATTATCCGTGTGACAACTAATTGAACACTCTAGCTAATTATGTAATTAGCCTTCTCATCATGAATTCACGTAGTGGGAGAGGATCTGTCAGTATTTGTGTTAACGTAATTTGCTCGGGACTAATTACTTTTCTAGGGTATAGCAATTAGTGGCTCATGGTAATTAGTGGAGTAATTAACGTCTGGGGTCTTGAGGACTCAGATGACTCGGTAAAGCGAGGTCATGGAGCTAGCATAAATCGTTATATTAATCATATCCTGTCTGAGGACAGTGGACTAAGATGCACTTATGTTAATTAGGGAAGTAATTAACTTCTCTCCCGTGAATTCACAGTGTTTGATGAGACCTGCTTAGGCAGTGCGGAGTGAGACATATTTATGTATGATTAATTATCGGTCCTGGTGACAATTAATTAATTGCTCAGAGTTAATTAGGGTAATTAACACTCATTAAAGTAAATTTTGACACAGACTGTTGAGAAGCTACCAAGTTAGGGTAGGCTCAGTTAGCGTAACTCAATTGGGATGTAATTAGTGGTCCGTTTGACCTTAATTAAGAATTACTCACTGAATACTTTCAAGGAGTCAAGTGTGATGAAATATAAGAAAGTTTTGAGTTATTGTTAACAAGATGACTTGTGTTAAGAGAGACAAGTGTTAATGATTAACGTAGAGTACCATCATGTTGTTGTCTATGAGAGACAATTGTTTGTGATTAACATAGTACTTTGTTGCTGATTGCTGTGATCAGTCAATTAACGTAATTAATCACATAATCAATTTTGTAATTGATTAAGGCAATTTCTTTGGTTATCGTCTGGTGACGAGAGTAAAGTAACTTAGGGATTGCTGGAGCTGTATCCTAGAATCCCACCTTGCCTGACTTTGTTTACTGTTTACAGTGCAACTTCTTAAGAACATAAGAACATAAGAACAAAGGTAACTGCAGAAGGCCTATTGGCCCATACGAGGCAGCTCCTATTCTATAACCACCCAATCCCACTCATATACTTGTCCAACCCGTGCTTGAAACAATCGAGGGACCCCACCTCCACAATGTTACGCGGCAATTGGTTCCACAAATCAACAACCCTGTTACTGAACCAGTATTTACCCAAGTCTTTCCTAAATCTAAACATATCCAATTTATATCCATTGTTTCGTGTTCTGTCCTGTGTTGATACTTTTAATACCCTATTAATATCCCCCCGGTTATGTCCATTCATCCACTTGTAAACCTCTATCATGTCACCCCTTACTCTTCGCCTTTCCAGTGAATGCAACTTAAGCTTTGTTAATCTTTCTTCATATGAAAGATTTCTAATTTGGGGAATTAACTTAGTCATCCTACGCTGGACACGTTCAAGTGAATTTATATCCATTCTATAATATGGCGACCAAAACTGAACTGCATAATCTAAATGGGGCCTAACTAGAGCAAGATATAGCTTGAGAACCACACCAGGTGTCTTGTTACTAACGCTGCGATTAATAAATCCAAGTGTCCGATTTGCCTTATTACGAACATTTATGCATTGATCCTTTTGTTTTAAATTCTTACTAATCATAACTCCCAGATCCCTTTCGCAATCCGACTTCGCAATCACAACACCATCTAGCTCGTATCTTGTAACTCTATCATCATTACCTAACCTCAGAACTTTACATTTATCAGCATTAAACTGCATCTGCCAATCCTTTGACCATTTCAAAACCCTATCTAGATCAACTTGAAGTGATAGTGAGTCCTCCTCCGAATTAATTTCCCTACCGATTTTCGTATCATCGGCAAATTTGCAAATGTTGCTACTCAAACCTGAATCTAAATCATTTATATATATTATAAACAACAGAGGTCCCAGGACAGAGCCTTGAGGCACTCCACTTACAACATTTTCCCACTCTGACTTGATTCCATTTATACTAACTCTCTGTTTCCTTTGGTATAGCCATGCCCTAATCCAGCTTAATATAGCACCCCCAATACCATGAGACTCTATTTTTTTAATCAGTCTTTCATGTGGCACTGTATCAAAAGCTTTGCTAAAGTCAAGGTATACAACATCGCAATCCTTACCACTATCAACTGCCTCAACAATGCTAGATTAAAAAGATAACAAATTTGTTAAACATGAACGGCCATTTATAAAACCATGTTGCGACTCAATTATTAATTTATGTTTTTCAAGATGAAGACGAATTTTATTTGCTATTATAGATTCGAGTAACTTCTTGTAGGGAGTTGCAAAGAGTGTTCACATTGGTTGTGATAGAGGAAGTCACTGTTGGACTACCCGCCTAGTTACAGGGGTCACTCCTGTTTGGAAGGAGGACCCTTAAGATTGTGATTATAGTATCTGTTACCGTGAAGCCGTGACAATATTGATTGCTAGCTGCGTCCTCAGTGGGCATCCGTCATTGTTCAGTTAGTTCACTGGTCAGCCCGAAGTGTCAGCAAGATGGAGACTGCTGTCATTTCTCGAGGGGCTGCTGAATAGCTGTGTTCAAATTGCCACTGGATGAACATTAGAGTAACGAGGCACTCTCTGTGGTGTAACTTAGTCTGTGATATTTTTTTTTATTTGCAATATTGCGTCATCAGTGGGCACACCTGTGTTCAGGTTAGTTCAGTATGCAGCCGCACAGCAAGGGTTGCTATTTAGCTGTTTGTTATCGTGCCACTGGATGAACATTAACGTAATGTAAACTCGGTAATGTAGTAGTTTAGTCTCTTGTTATTAATAAATTGTTATGTTATAGAAAACGGTCTTTGATGTCAACCCTTCAACCATTCTTTTCCACCCATGTTCTGCTTTATACGATCGAATGTTGAGGTGATCTTTTGATATGACGGCTGTCATTGGGAATTAGAATTCCAATTCATAGCGCCACATCACATATTAATATTTGATTGTGAGAACCTGTCGGTTACCCTTTATTAGCTTTAACGTCCTGTTTAACTAGGAGGAGCCAGCGGCCTATTGTGGACAGATTTTCACCCATAGTGGTGGAGGCCTGGCGGTTTGCTCCTGCTTTTCCTTTTTCTATTGGACTCATGCTTAACTGCCGTGAGCAGCCTTTAAACTTGTAGTCCACCTCCTAAGGGAGATAGGCGTAGAAAAAAATCTCACAATATGGGCACCACACAACCGCTGCATATTCTAGCTTTGGCCTAACAAAAGTCGTGAACAGTTTCTTTAGTATATCGCCATCCATGTATTTAAAAGCAATTCTTAAGTTAGAAAGTGTGGCATAGGCTCCTCGCACAATATTCTTTATGTGGTCCTCAGGTGATAGTTTTCTATCTAGAACCACTCCTAGATCTCTTTCTTTATCAGAATTCTTTAAAGATTTCTCACATAATATATAGGTTGTGTGAGGTCTATGTTCTCCTATTCCTCATTCCATAACATGGCATCTATTAACATAAAATTCCATTTGCCAAGTGGTGCTCCATATACTTATTTTGTCCAGGTCACCTTGAAGGGCATGACAATTATTTAAGTTTCTTATCCTTCCTATTATCTTAGCATCATCAGCAAACATGTTCATATAATTCTGTATACCAACTGGTAGATCATTTATGTAGACAATAAACATCACTGGTGCAAGAAATGAACCCTGTGGTACTCCACTTGTGACATTTCTCCAGTCCGTTACATTGCCTCTGATCACTGCCCTCATTTTTCTATCAGTCAGAAAATTTTTCATCCATGTTAGCAGCTTACCTGTCACCCCTCCAATATTTTCCAGTTTCCAGAACAACCTCTTATGTGGAACTCTGTCGAAAGCCTTTTTAGGTCTAGATAGATGCAGTCAACCCAACCATCTCTTTCCTGTAAAACTGAGTAAATTCGATACACAGGATCTTCCAGATCGAAAACCATAATGTCTGTCTGATATTATATCATTTCTCTCCAAGTGTTCTACCCATTTAGTTTTAATTATTTTTTCCAATTTTTTGACTATTACATTTGTCAATGATACCAGTCTATAATTAAGGGAGTCTTCCCTGCTTCCACTTTTGTAGATTGGAACTATGTTAGCCTTTTTCCACACATCAGCTACACCTCCTGTAAACAGGGATGCCTGAAAAATCAGTTGAAGAGGAATGCTGAGCTCAGGTGCACATTCTCTCAGAACCCATGATGAAACTCCATCTGGACCAACTGCTTTGTTCTTATTTAGCTCCTTGAGCATTTTTTCCACTTCGTCTCTAGACACCTCTATGTGCTCTATGTTGTTCTCAGGAATTCTTATTGTATCTGGTTCCCTGAAGATTTCATTTTGTACAAACACACTTTGGAACTTTTCGTTTAATGTTTCACACATTTCCTTTTCGTTTTCCATGAATCTATTTCCCATTTTCAACATCTGAATATTATCCTTTACCAGCAATTTGTTGTTTATGAATTTATAGAATAGACCTGGTTCTGTTTTACATATGTCTGCAATCCCTTTTTCAAAGTTTCTTTCTGCCTCTCTCCTCACTGCCGTGTAGTTGTTTCTCGCATCTTTGTATCGTTGGTATGTTTGGGGGTTTAGCCTCTTCCTGTATTGATTCCATGTCTTGTGTCTTTTGGTCTCTGGCCCTCTCGCAATTTCTGTTGAACCAATCCTGTTTCCTAGTTCTGCATCTCTGTTTTGGTATAAATTTTTTTGTACCTTTATCATATATTTCACCAAACTTGGCATACATCGCATTCACTTCCTTGCCTAGCAACAAGTCTGTCCAATTATACTCACTAAAAAAATTTCTAAGGTTGCCATAATGTCCTCTCCTAAAGTCAGTTTTTTCAATTGCATCAACCTTCATATTTTCTTCCAGATTATAATGCATTGCATACTTTATTCCCAAAAAGACATGGTCACTTTTACCCAAGGGAGGAAGGTACTGAATGTCAAATATTTCTTCCTCCTTCCTGGTAAATATCAAATCTAGCATGGAGGGAACGTCCCCTTCCCTCATCCTCGTAGCTTGTTTAACATGTTGATACAAGAATGTTTCCAGGATGAGGTCTACAAATTTACAGGTCCAAAATTCTTCTCTTTTAGCTTCATATGCTTCCCAGTCTATGGATTTCAAGTTGAAGTCGCCGACTTCAACAGTCGTGAACTATCGTTATCCACTCTCGCTATGATCTCTCTCATTATTGTTATAAGACCTTCGCGTTTACTATCTAGCTCCTCCTTTGACCATGTGCTTCTATACGGTGGACGATATGCATTTATGATCATTAGTTTATCATCCTCATGGCAGATCTCTAGTGCTATTATGTCAACTTCTTGTGGATTGGCAGTCATTATTTCGTTCACCTTTAGGTGTTCTTTCACCAGCACAGCAACGCCACCGCCTTTTCTAATTTTTCTGTCCCGTCTCCAAATTGAGTAGCTCCTTGGGAATATGACCTCTTTTAAAATAACATCTTCAAGTTTTGTCTCTGTGAGTGCAACAATGTCTGGTGTCTGCAGCTGTATTACATCACTTAACTCCAGTATCTTCGATCTTACTCCATCTATGTTGGTGTATGCAATCTTCAGGAACTTGTTCCCCCTCTTCTTATTTTTCACTCCCCCTCTCTCTAATGATTTTGTTGGTTTGCCTTTATGTACCACTTTACTGGTCTGCCTACCCCCTATCACTTTGTAGAAAAAAGAATTGATTTCTTCTTCATTCCTGCTCTCATTTAAACGTTTTGCCTCGGCGAGGTGTGTGCGTGTGTGTGGGAGAGGGAGAGAGGAGGGGAGAGGGAGATCGGGAAAGAAGGAGAGATAGAGAGAGTATGTGGGGAGAGGGGGGGGAGTGTATTGGGTTAGTGAGATGGGGGGGGGGTAAGAGAGGGGGTGGATTATGAGTGGGGTTTTATCCCCTTTCCTCGAAAGGTGTTAATCCTTTCTAGCCTGACTGGACGTTTGTGCTTGTGTGTGTGTGTGTTTGTTTTTGCGTGTGCGTGCGTGTGTGCTTGCAAACGTACGTGTGCGTTCGTGCGTGTGTTACGGGGGTCCCGTAAATGTCAACCTCTTCCCAAAATGAGCCACTTTGAGATTTTAAATGTATATGATATACTGAACAAGAATTCAATACTATTTTACCTCACTCTGTACACCTGAAGAATTGAGCAGAGAGGGGTACCAACCTGTCAGCCTCCCGCTCACACAACCAGGTGAATAATTACCATGCTGGATGACGAAGTGATCCGTCGTCGCCTCCCACGTGGTGATTTACTAATCCAGTAGATTGGTGATGGCGGGTTTTCTCTATCTAACACAAATCTCTGGAGTCAGTCACTGTATCGGTGCGTCTGTTGTGTTACAGTTCACCAATTTACTGTACCACTGATCACTTGATCCAATATGTAAACAAAGCCTCCCGGGCCCTCTTACGTGGCCTGTCTGGTGAATTCACTGTTTAACACAAAGTTCTAGTGATAGCACTGTATTTTTCTTTCCTATTCGCGGCGGTTATACACTTTGTGATACCCCTAGATCTGTGATCTGTCACTGTAGCCTTAATTAACCCAAAAATATTGGCGTTTATCGCAGCATGTGACACCTCGACCCTCCATCAACGGCTCGGCTCGGTTGTGTATGTATGTATGTATGTATGTATGTATGTATGTATGTATGTATGTATGTACTCACCTAATTGTGCTTGCGGGGGTTGAGCTTTGGCTCTTTGGTCCCGCCTCTCAACTGTCAATCAACTGATGTACAGGTTCCTGAGCCTACTGGGCTCTATCATATCTACACTTGAACCTGTGTATGGAGTCAGCCTCCACCACATCACTGCCTAATGCATTCCACCTGTTAACTACTCTGACACTGAAAAAGTTCTTTCTAACGTCTCTGTGGCTCATCTGGGTACTAAGTTTCCACCTGTGTCCCCCATGTATGTATGTATGTATGTATGTATGTATGTATGTATGTATGTATGTATGTATGTATGTATGTATGTATGTATGTATGTATGTATGTTTGTTTGTATGTAAGTATGTATGTATGTATGTATGTATGTATGTATGTATGTATGTATGTATGTATGTATGTATGTATGTATGTATGTTTGTTTGTATGTAAGTATGTATGTATGTATGTATGTATGTATGTATGTATGTATGTATGTATGTATGTATGTATGTATGTATGTATGTATGTATGTTTGTTTGTATGTAAGTATGTATATATGTATGTATGTGTGTATGTATGTATGTATGTATGTATGTATGTATGTATGTATGTATGTATGTATGTATGTATGTATGTATGTATGTATGTATGTATGTATGAATGTATGTGAGTATGTATTCCCAATCACGTTAAAGACTGCCCCCTTTGTTGGGGGTTTCTATTTTGCTTTCACGACTGCAATGCGTACGTCGCCAATGTACATGTGGCAGACGCTTCTCGAAGCTGTCGGAATCAGCAGAGAAAATACGAGAGCAACCATACAGTGCCTGGGAGCAAGGTCGAGTTAGAGTCCTTGAGGGTCTCTTCTCAGACTAGCCTCACCTGGTCCTGGTCCACGTTGATCGTTGGAATCTCCTCAATGATTGAAACAGTTTAAGGAACTCCTAAGGTCTTCATCACATTCATAGATTAGTGAATTAGGCAACTCGGTGTTTGAGACACCTGGAATTGAAGGCTTGAGTAAATAATTGGCAGTATTCAGAAGTGGTTCAACGGAAACACCGCATAAAGCTTAACAGTAGTTTATTTACTAACTTAACCACTAATACAAAGAGTGCTTGATTTAGTTTAGATTGGCGTCAGAAAGGCCATGGTTGTATTAGCGAGACTCTTGACGTCTGGCTAACCGATTCGGATCCACTCGTGGAGAAACACCTAACTTAACATAGTTGACAGCCAATCATTAACACAGCAATCTAATTGCCGGTATGCAAAGGGATCACAAGAGTTCCAACCGGATACTCGGGTAATGATGATATGCAATAAACACAATGGCACTGACAATGGGACAGGCAATAACATGCACAATAATAATGTCACACAATAACTAAATGTGTGGTGTATGTGAAGCTCACATTCACAAATGAGTGAAATGCCGTGATACCACACAGATAAACACGCATACACCGTCGGGTGCCTTCACCTATAACCTGTGTCAGGTATGCGTAGGTGAGAACTGTGGTTGATCCCTCAGATCAACACAGACAGACACAATAAAACAATGACAAGATCTTGTACTTACAGGTATGGCTACCTCTCTTATTGACTCACTCACTCAGGCACATTGATGCAAGAACTCGTAGGTGGCCTGACAGCTGCTTCTGCTCGTCACGACGTGAGACCATTGACGACAGGCTTTCCCACAAACCGTACTTGTTAGAGATACTGGCAGGAGGGCGCGCTGTATGTCACAGACACACGCACTCACTTTTGATGGCATTAGCGGTGAGCAAGGGTGGTATCGTCTCGTAGTGTGAGGCAAGGCGGCGGCGGCTGGCGGCTCGAGGTACCGAGGTACTGAGGTACTAGCTACACTCTCTAGACAGTGGCGGCCGGTGGTTATATGGTACCATGCGGTACACTGTGGTAAAAGTCACACACAGATTACTTAGGCGGCGGCACTGCCTTAGTTCACTCTAGGTCACTCACAGATGGCCTTAATTTGTCACCAGGGGTTACCTGATACCAGTCTGTTTCGCTCTGGTGATTTGTCACTAGGCTTCTAAACAATATAGTCACAGTCGCGATTCCAGGCGAGCGTTGGTAAATCGAAAAGACGCTGAGTTTAACCTAACGCTGAGGAATGGACGGTGTTCTTCTGTCTATTGGCCCATAGACAGAACAGGACACGTCCTCTATGCATGGGCTCCCTCACGTGAATGCTCTTGCCACCGGCTGTAGGGCATCTCGTGGGACACACACTAGGGATTACAATTGACCAATGGCATTGCAGCAAAAGTGCAGGAACCAATCATATTGATCGTTCTCTGATCAGTAGCAGAGGTGACGTCATGAACACGTCATGACCACGTCACAGCTGTTATTCTCCATATCGCCGGTTGAGGCTGACCCCAGAGGTCACATCTGTCGCTTGAGCTGGCGTCTCCTGTCCCTCTCTCACGCCTGGCACCTCCTGTGTTCTCACTGACCCTGTGGCAAGTATGTTTAACTTCCCTGTATCTACTTCCTGCCTGGACATACGGCGGCCTTCGTATTATAAACATATCCCTGGTTAAGTGGGCATCCTGGAGGTACCCAACATGACAGTTTACTATCCAGGGTTAACAGAGATAGGGCTTGTGCACGAGGATCGGTGCACTGTGCACTGCAATCAGCCATTCAAGTCAGCTGTGGGATAATCATGAGAGACCATCCTCTTACATCCCCGTCCCCCCCCCCCCCCCAAACGAATGACCGAGCTCCACAGAGTGGTGACTTGTCCTAACCTCTCACACCGCTGACACACGTGCACGTACTGAGTGCACGTGGTGCGGCCGGATCGAGCGGACCCCGTTTTCTATACTGCTAGGTGAAGCGGGTCCTCGTTTAGACTCCGTCTGTTAAGTGAGTAATTTCTTCAGTCACCGGATCATAAGTGGCTATCTGTTCAGGTCTTGAACAGGCACTGTGGTCGGACGTAGCTCCAGCTCTGGGTCGACTCAACGCCTCGAATCCCTGAGTGGCGCTAGTCTGTCCAGTGCCTCTCTCCACCTGTGTCATGCCTGAAACATCAGAGACACACTGGGAACCAATTTCTGGTGATTCGCCTTGCATTTCCTCGCTCATGTTGTAACACCCGTGACCTCCCGCCCTTAAGAGTTCACACCCAGGGAAGCCTTCTCAAAGAGGTCAGCCCAGATGACCTCCGGTTCATCTTGTATATTAAAAAAATTCCTGGGTTAGTCTTAGTCAGCATAGTTTCAAGTATGTAATATTTCATGCAAGGGAATTAGACTCCAGATTCTTATGTGTAAACATCCTTGGATCTCCCCCTTTTGGCCAGGTCAGAGGTCAGTCACACATGTAATTAATAACTCCTCTCTTGAAGAGTGTATGGTGAATGTCAAACAAGCTTATTGAAATATTTCTTGAGTGTTTGTACACTCTTGGGACAGGTAGTAACAGCAGATCTCCCCCCTCCCCCTGTGGGGGTTGTATATAGAGGTCCTTTAGGGACTTAGGAGAGACAGAGTACCGGACACCGGGGTCCAGAGAGGGCTGTGAAGAACACCTCAGCCAGGGAGAGACAGGTCTTAAGGTAATGTGTGTGATCTCTGAGGTTTTGTTCCCTGTCCAAATTTCTTAACTTTTTGCCAGTGTTAGAGTAGGATTTATAAGTGGTGATTGACATAATTTTGGTCTCAATAAACTCGTTAAATTTCCCGTCTGTGTCAATTGTTGAATCCTCTTAGCCTTTTGGATATAGTGGCTTACAACCGTTTTCATAATTAATGACAGTCATAGAAAGTACTCTCCAAGTCAAGCAATGTTTCTTGCCTCGTTGCTTGATATAGTCTCAATGGTCAAAGGCAGATGGTGGCAGCGTATTTAACCCTTGTGTTAGCATTTCCTTATTGGCAGTGTACCTTTGGTTCCGGTGTAACCATCCTATGTCAGCTCATAACTGTTATCAAGTGCAACCGATGAGGAAGTGTTACTCAGGATAAGTAGTGTGCCATTATAGTGGTGTTCCATTATAGTGGTGCATTTTAGTGGCGGTGTTACAATGTCTCCCTCGTTCGACGTCTCGTTAATCACCCCTGACCTACTCAACCAGTCAGCGCCTACGTTGTCTGCTTTCTTTATGTAAACCACGCAGAATGTGAACTTTTGAAGGAACAACATCCAGCGCATTATTCTAAGGTTTGCGTTTTTAAGCGTACCGATGTGGTTGAGGGGTTGGTGATCAACTTGAAACGTAAAACGCCTACTGTAGAGATACTGTTAGAATTTCCTTACTCTCACGACAGCAGCAAGGAGTTCCTTTTCTACAGTGGAGTACTTCTGCTCAGCATCGCTCAATTTACGACTGGAGTACGCAACTGGCCAAATTTCACCGTCGTACTCTTGCACGAGTACAGCACCAATACCTGTATTTGAGGCATCTGTCCGGAGGCTGTACTCCCTGGTAGAATCTGGTAGTCTAAGCATGGGTGCTTCAGTTAGTTTCTTCTTGAGCGTCGCGAATGCTGAGTTCTCCATTTCTGTCCAACGTACTCTAACAGGTGCATTCTTCTTGGTTAGGTTAGTTAGCGGAGTTGCTATGGACGTGAAATTGGGAATGAAAGTCCTGTAGTACCCTGCAAGTCCCAGAAATGACTTAACCTGAGTCTTGGTGGCGGGTGGAGCGGCTTCACTGCTCAGGCAGCGGCCTGGTGAACCCTCCTCCTATCACGTGACCAAGGTACCTGACCTCCTTGCACCCCAACTCACACTTAGTGGGTTTTGCAACCATTCCTACTTCTTGTTGTCTTGCAAACACCTGCCTTAGCAAGCTCAGATGTTCAAACACCTGCCTTAGCAAGCTCAGATGTTCAAACACCTGCCTTAGCAAGCTCAGATGTTCAAACACCTGCCTTAGCAAGCTCAGATGTTCTTCCCACGTAGCAGAGTGGATGAGCACATCGTCCACGATCACTTCTACTCCAGTAATTCCCCGCAATGCCTTGTGCATAGTTCTGTTGAACATGGTAGGGGCATTCACCAGTCCAAACGGGAGGACTGTGAACTGGGGAAGACCTTCGCTTGTTATGAAGGCAGTGCAGGGCTTACTGTCTTCATCTAATGGAATCTGCCAAAATCCTTTTGTCAGATCAAGCTTGGAGAAATAGCAGCTGGTACCTAACCTCGAGAAGATTTCATTTTGATTGAACATTGGATCAGCATCAAACTCTATGATGGAGTTCAACTTCCTAAAGTCGAGGCAGATGCGCACACCTCCCCCCAGGTTTCTTCACTAACACCATCAGGCTTGAGTACGGTGAGGTCGACTTCTCTATTACTCCCGCGTTAATCATAGATGCCAGTTCTTCTCTCACCTGTGGTATAAGGTGATGAGGAACAGGATATGATTTTGTTCGTACCGCTTGCTGCTCTAGCAAAGGTATGCGGTAACCCTCTACCTTTGCTACTTTAGTGACGTCAGAGAGTACCTCCTTGTACTCTGCTACCAGTCGAGTAACCTGGTCGACTTGATCTTCAGACAGCTGATCACCAACCTTAACATCTCGGTGTGTCTCTTGCTGCTGTTGACTGGAGAGACCTGGCTGACCTACCTCCTCGTCGGCGTTATCACTGAGACACTGGCGATCATTGCTGAGAGCAGTGGGTGGTCGAACTGCCATGTCGATATCGAGCCCCGTGGTCCTCTCCTGTTCTTACGACTTACACACTTCTTCGGCTTTGTAGATCAATCTACAGGAGGGTCCTCGTAGCGTTTGAGCATGTCGACGTGGTACTTCTTCCTGGCACCATTGACGTCGAGCACGTAGTTTAACGAGTGCGAGCACTCCACACCAGCTGACTGAGGGCGGCTGTACTCCCCACTCTCCCCCGTTTTCTTTGAGGATGGACTTGGGTAATCAGAGTTTCCCGGGACATTCCCCAATAAGAGTCCATATACAGCACGTTCCCTTTGAACGGCACGAATTTTACCTTTGATGTAAGGAGTGTCGACCCACACATACACCTCCACCATCTCTTTAGCATAGCCGTTTGGGAATTTGACATAGATGTGTCTACCTGTCTCAGATCCTGACTTTACTAGGCTTTTTCTTACCATGTGAGTAGTGGCGCCTTTGTCACGGAAGATTTTCGCCGATTTTCCGTCCACCACCTCAAGGGTCCAAGCTAGTGGATCCTTTCCAACGTTGGGATGTTTCTTACCACTTGAGCTCACACCTGCTATGTAACCTGAGTTCGGTTTTGCCTTGCAATCAGCTGCCCGATGACCCGGCTTACCACAGTTGTAACACTTGTGCACATACTTGTTCGAGGAGTTTCCCTGCTCCCCCGACACACCAGTCTTAGGCTTAGCTTCCTCGCCAGTACCTGTAGCATGATGCTTCTCGTGCGGCTTCACCCCTTTCACCTGTCTCCTGGCCCCAGCCCACAGATCACCTTGCTTGGCCATAGACATATTTAACACAATTTCTTGCTGTTTGAGCTTGACGCGCAGAGACGATTTGCATGCTTCTAAGAACTGTTCACGAATCATCAGTTGATAGAACTCTATGCTCTCAGGAGCAGTCTTCATGAGTTCACAGTAACGGTTTAGACTCGAATCTAACCGCTGTAACATTAGCACATATATCTCCCCTTTTTGCAATTGAGCCCTACGGAAATTCTCTAGCGTCCGGTATGCAGTGATGCCAAAACCTTTCAGCAGCGCTGTTGTCAATGCCTCGTAATCTCCGCGCTGGTGCGGACCCAGACTGTGGTAGATAGTTAGTGCCCTACCCTTTAACAATGCACTAAGAGCGAGTGCCCACTTTGATCTTTCCCACCCGCAATCAGCGGCGTGACCTTCGAAACGCTTCATGTATGCATCCATCGAGTCGCCCCTCTCATCGAAGTTAGCTAGTTTAGGTAGTTTGACAGTCTTACCTTGTTCAACGTTAGTCTCTTTTGAACGATCACTTGTCTGGTCAATCTGCCTCGCTTGTAACTGCATGAGAGCTATGCGTTCAGTACTCTCTCTGTTCTGCTGATCAGTCCAGCGTTTGTTTTCTCTCTCTTGCTGATCAGTCCACAGTTTGCTTTCTCTGTCCTGCTGATCAGTCCAGAGTTTCAATAGCTTGCTCTGCAACTTTATTCCCTTCGAATCCCAACCCCTTAACCTGGTCGCGGTATTCCTTTAAGGTGAATAAGTGCGAGCCTGTAATACCTACACTTTGAGCTGCCGTCGTCCACAAGGACCTCTTGGGCAGCGATTCTTCCCCATAAAATCCCCTTAATGAAGTATTTACATGGCTAGATTCCCGTGTGACTCCGTTTTCTTCCGCAGCGTTCGTGATTCTAGTGATATCATTCTCAGTGACGTCACCCACAAGGGTCTCTACCTCCAAGTTGTCTCTCACTGGGGTCTCTCCCACTGTGTTATCTCTCACTGGGGTCTCAAAATCGATAGCCTCATCCAGTGTGATGAGACTCGTGCTCGCCACCTCAGTACTACCCTGCATGTGTGCTTGTAGCATCCCCTCTTCCACGGCCCTCATGTACTGCTCCATTCGTTCCTTACACTCTTGCTCAGTAAGAGTGTCGAAGTCGTCAAATCTACGAGCGGCCAAGGCCAGGCGAAGATGCAGGTAGCGCTATTTGAACTTGAACTCTCCACACTCAGATATACTGGTGGTGTGTGTACCTAACCGGGCGTTAAACTTCCTCTGAATACTGCTCGTCACTTTTGAATTTTCAGGGAAATTTAAGTGCAAAACTTTATTCTACAACCCAGCTCATAGGTTCCAACTAAGCCAATCACATTGGGCGCCAGATGTGGAGGTTTTCTATTTTGCTTTCGCGGCTGCAATGCGTACGTCGCCAATGTACATGTGGCAGACGCTTCACGAAGCTGTCGGAATCAGCAGAGAAAATACAAGAGCAACCATACAGGGCCTGGGAGCAAGGTCGAGTTAGTCCTTGAGGGTCTCTTCTCAGACTAGCCTCACCTGGTCCTGGTCCACGTTGATCGTTGGAATCTCCTCAATGATTTAACACTTTAAGTGGATAGAACTCTTCAACAGAAAACAAGGAAACTAGTATGACGTCATACGTCACCGCGCCGCTGTCTGCGCAGCTCCCCCCTCCCCGGGAGGGGGAAGGGGGAGCCCCAGACCTCCAGCGCCAGCTATCCACCCATCAGTTCTGAGGCTGGATGTCAAAACACGCGAAAAACGCCGACCGGAGGGAGGGAGGGTTGCCGGGGAGCCTCCGGGTCTCACCCAGAAAATGGCGTTTCATTACATTCAACGCTGGTTTTCTGGGGGGGAGCCCCGTCGGCTCCCCGGAGCTAACTACCCACAGAGGAAGGTCAAAGGGACAAAACCGGGAGGCGGACACCACGCACCCCCCAAGGAGGCGAGACAACCAGCAGCAAACGCCAACCCAAGGCGCCACAGCCCCGAAAATCCCGGGAACAACACGAGAACCACGAGCAGCAAGGCTCCTGCACGAACACCAAAAATCCATGCCCGAAAGACTGCAAGGCCACGTCACCCAGACGGCAGCGAGAGCAGCGAAGCCACGAACGCCACAGGCATGAGGAAAGAACACAGGCAGCTTAGCCGCAAGAACACGGCTGACCACCCGGGACACTATCACCTGCGAACCGGGAAGAACAGAACCGGATCAACGCAAAACACGCTCCGGACCCAAACGCCGTGGCACACAAACAACAGCGGAGGGCCGCCACTGAACACAAAAACGACACACCCCCGGCCCGACCAACAAAGCACCAACAAACCCTGGACCCCTCCAGAACGCAGCAGCCCCACCCCGCGCCAGAAAAGATGGAGACTGCTGCCACCAAACAACCAAAACGCTAAAACCGAAGGAGCAAGAAAACTCAGCGACTTGACCCCCAGAGGCAAAGGCCAAAAGGAAAGAGCCGACGAAAAAACACACCGGAACCGAAGGGGCACTACCAACCAAGGAGAAGACAGAGCACGCTGACCAGAGACCAGGATGGTGCAAGTGGCGCACGAACAGGCCGGAGGTGAAACGACGCACAAGACAGCTGACTAACGGTGCAGAAGCAACACCAAGACTGAAAGCAAGCTGAAGCGGCTCCGCCCGCGCCGCACGAAAAGAGGCGACAGTATGTGGCAAGACGACGGCCCCCAACCCCCACTAGAAAACCAAGCCGAGAGTAAACCAAGCAAACAAGAATAACCACCTAAGAAGGGACAGGAAAAGGAAGGACCGCCAAAATACCCCATACTGCCGCCAAGAGAAGCACGCAGGTGGGACACCTACCACGAAGCCACCCGACCACCAACCGGAGGCGAGACCACGAGGCAGAACATAAGCAGCCCCGACAAGGCCCCCCCGAGCCCAGGAAAAGGCGGAGCCGCGAGAAGATCTCGGGCGCAACCACCGAAACCCAGGCGGCACAAGGAGATGGAACGTCTGCCGAACAGAAAAACTCCCCAAAGCATGCAAGCCCGCCAGGAGTTCAGAAACGACGGGTCCGACGCGAGACATCGCAAGAACCCCCCCCCCCCAAAAAAAAAACAACAACAACCGGCAGGGCAAGCTAGGAAAACCAAAGAAGGCGGAAGGGTCGCCGCCAGAACAGGACCCGAACCAAGGGGCACGAACAACTGCAATAGACCGAGACAAAGAAGCACATCACAGGACACAGGCTGACCAACGCCTAAGAACACACGCAGAACATCCCTGCTGCAGAGGAGGCAGGAAGAAAGAGCAGAAGCACAAAAACCCCAGGAGAACAACCAGGGGTGGACAATCAGGCAGGGACAAAAACCCCAAGCAATCCCCAGGCACAAAACGGCAGCAAAGTGCCACTCCACAACCGGACACAGGAACAAGGACACGCCACCGTGAAACACGGTACCAATGCACACGTGCAGCAGCAGCAACAGGCACCACTGCAACATGCAACATGTAAATAGCAACTCCCCTCTGCAAAGGCAGAGAACGGAGCAGGCAGACCCCAGACAGGGCCAACGGAGACACGACAAAACCCTGCAGGCCCAGAAACCTGCACCAGGCGACCGACGGGGGAGAAACCCCGCTCGATACCTGCTGGATGAGGTACTGGGAGTTCTTTTACACCTGAAGCCCGGCCCAAGGTCAGGCCAGACCGGCCAGAGGATGGCCCACCAGGCAGCTGCTAGGAGCAGTCCACCGGCCCACATACCCCCACAACCAGGACGGGCCAGAACTGCCATACGAAAACAGGCCAGTGCGCCCTGGAAGTCCACGGACGAACCAACAAGAAGGCTTATGCTCGCAAGTAGGTCGTGTAACAAGCACAGACCACTGATGGTAATACAGTGTTCCCCAAAAGTGCCAACAGCACCACTGCACTCCACTGGTACTATCCCGCAAGTTCTACCAGATAGGCGGGACCCAAGAGCCAGAGCTCAAATCCTGCAAGCACAGCCAGGAGCCTTACCAGGTGAGTACAGAACCAACCCTACAACCCCCACACCTCACAACATTAAAAAAGGAGGATCCCCTGAATGACTCCAGCATGGGTTGGACATGCACATGAGGGGGACAGGAAGGGGTGATAAAGGGACAGTCACTGGTGTGCGAACGGTCTCAGTCGTACAAAAATATACCTAAATAAAGACAGGTATATAAACACTGCCGCATCCAGCGCCCGGCCAAAAGACGCCAGACCGCAGAAACTCACCTGGCGAATGGTGGCACGAACTTGACACGACTCAACCGTGCCCAGAAGAACTTGGGAGCACCGCCAGGTGAAGACGCCAGAGCCGGACCCTGCCGAACCCGCAGGAGAACAGGGAGAGGCGAAGGAGGCGGTCCACACCCATGACACAGGGAAAACCGCGGTGTCCTCCCCACAACTGGGAACCAGGACACCCCCGGCGCGAAGGGGCACATACCGCAGCCAGGGAGAAGAACGAGAGGCGAAGCACTGTAGCAAAAAAGGGCGCAAAACCCCAGCACTGAAACACCGCCCAGACCAAAACAAACTCCACGGCGCATGCGCATAACACGCTGGCCGAACCGCACACCCTCCCTGCGGGAAGGCGCCAGCCAGGACTACTGCACGAGAAAAGTAGCCAAAAGAGGAAGCAGGAACAATAAAACCGGCCAAAGAAGCAAAGAGCCCAAAAAGGAACCCAACCGGGCGACAAGTAGCCCAACCGGGCGACAAGTAGCCCAACCGGGCGACAAGTAGCCCAACCGGGCGACAAGTAGCCCAACCGGGCGACAAGTAGCCCAACCGGGCGACAAGGAGCCCAACCGGGCGACAAGGAGCCCAACCGGGCGACAAGTAGCCCAACCGGGCGACAAGTAGCCCAACAGGGCGACAAGTACGAGGAGCCGACAGACGTTCCAATAATGCGGGAAGTAGCGAAAAACCTTCCCGTACCCTCGAGAACACAGAAGCCAACACTAGTCCCGAAGGCACACGAAGGCGCAGGCGCACCCGAGATCAGAAGTCACGCAGAACCCCATCGAACGGGGAAACATGACAAAAACACCGTCCCAAAAAAGGGGGGGGAGGAAACATCCACCCACAGGACGGAACCAACCGGCTCAAAGGCCAAGGAACCGAGCCCGGGGAGGGGCCGACGTCCAACAGCACGTACGGCGAGTGGGGAAGAAAGACCCTACTCCGCGTAACCACAAGCCCTGCCTAGAGGGGGATAAAAACCCCCACGGGGTCTAACGGGGCCCAGGCCCCCCCAAGTCAGCCCCTCCCCAGCCCCGGGAACCTACACGACAGGCCCCGGGGCCGAGCCGTTCCCCCAAAGCCCCGGCCGTACCAGAAAACCAGGGCAGCCGTGAAAACACTAAGGAAGGGAGCCCACTGGCAGACTCATACAACACGGCTGGAGGAACAGGCCCAAATGCCCCCGTCACTACCCCGGAAGGGGAATTCCCCGAGACTGCCCGAGTCTCAACACCACCAAAAACCCCGCCCCGAACCTACAGACGGTAAGGAACCGGATGCAGGCAGGAAGGGTGAACCATGGGAAAGACAAGGGGGCGTGGATGGAACCGAAGCAACCAACACCTCCAAGTCCCAAAACGAACTACAACGGGGCAGCCCCGGGGCTCCCGGGGAGGAAACCACGAGAACGTTGCCACCACCAAGGCTCAAGTGCAACGCCCCTGCTGCCCGCACCCGCTTTGTTAGCACAACTGGGTAACCGAGCCACAACGAGCAACTAAACTCGCAGGACTCCGGGTCGAAGGTGTCACCGACCCCACAGGCAGCAGACGGAGGCAAAACAGAGAGTCACCCAGAGACAAAGGTTGAGAGCAACCCTCAAACTCGCTGGAAGCGAGGGGGGGACTCTGGGGTCACATCCATCGGACCCGCGCGCCCCCAGGGGTTTTCCAGGGTCCCGAGCGTTTACTATAAGAGGACTCGCGCTCAGGTAATCCCAGGCAGGGTACTGCTAACCGGCACCCAAAGCTACCAAATAACTTTCTAAGAGCTGAACCCCCGGGACGTGTACACTCACGGGGACCTAGCAGGGGTACCACCAGAAAATACTCAGAACACAAGGGGTAAGAACGAAGGCAGACCCCCCCACCAGGTAGATAAACAAAAAGAAAAAGAAAACCCGGCAAGAGGACAGAGTACCCAAGCGGAACAGAGCCGGCCGCTATGATTGGTAAAGACAAGCTGCACAGTACCCTGCGCCCCACCAGTGCAAAAACTTCCCCTTACTCTAAGACGAACAAGGGAGACAGAACACCCGAGCACACAAAGAGCGGCCGAAAACCAAGCAGTAAACGGCCAAGCAGGGGCAGGACCCAAGGAACTTGTGGAAGGTGGCCCCAAGCCCCAAGGGCAGTACTTACAGGGCACCTAGGGAAGGGAACCCTAGGCGCATGCAGCCCGAGTACTGAAGAATCACTCCCGGCTCACGCACCACCTAGAAAACAGACACCACACTCTAGGTACAGTGCTGAAACAACCACTGGAGCCGGAGCACATAACCGGTGCCTATAGCATCAGCCGAAGAACTGATGGGTGGATAGCCGGCGTGGGAGGTCTGGGGCTCCCCCTTCCCCCTCCCGGGGAGGGGGAAGCTGCGCAGACAGCGGCGCGGTGATGTATGACGTCATACTAGTTTCCTTGTTTTCTGTTGAAGAGTTCTATCCACTAGTTCGGCTTAGGTAGCAATTTTCACCAGAATAGGGGTTTGTTTTGGAATGCTTACCTTTCTGGATGCTTGACCCGGTCGATGGCAGACATAGAATGCTTCCAACCACATGGGGGTTTCTATAGGCCATTGCTCCCCTTGCCTCTCTGAGGGGGCCAGGTTCTGGCTCGTGGTCCCCGGTAGGCCCTAGAACTCCATACACATGACTGATGCCAAAGTCTGACATTAGCATATCAGCCGGTAAAGCTCCGGGGAGCCGACGGGGCTCCCCCCAGAAAAGTCATTGTTTTCTTAAAGTATTTTACAAACACTAAAAGATTTCTGTTTGTTTTATCAGTCCCTAACTTATACATAAGCTTTAACATACCTGTTACACTGGATATGTGGGATTTCTTGGTTCTAATTGAGTCACATACTAACTCTATCCCCTTTTGAACATCATTTTGAGAAAATGATCTGTTGAGAATAGAGGATACTGTTTACTATAATGTTTACTAAATTCAAACATGTAAAGACCCTGATTAATTAAAAAAAAAATTAACTTAAATTTTTAGGCAATGGTCACAATGGCATTTTATGATGGCTGACAATTACTGTACAAGAACTAAACAATTAAAATAATAAAGAAATGTTTTGGCAATTTTATGATTTATGGTACTGCATTGATTTTACAGTACAATAACCTTGTTAAAATATATAAGAGTATTTCAAAACAGTGTTTCTTACTATATATTTTACAAGCAAACCTTTTATTTAAACTCAGGGCTAAGTTGGTTAACTCTGCAATCCAGATGAGAAGTTGTTTTTCATCAAGAGATAAGTCAGCTAACTCCTTTCTTATTAACTCTGCAGCTTCTATTGCCTATCAACAGGAGGAAAAACTGCCCTGTTAATATAATAAATGTTGCAATTTTTATTTAATATTTGATATTACAAAAAAAAAAAAACAATCCTTACGAGCCTAACTGCTGATGAAGGCTGTTTAATGGCAGTAAATGTTATTTTTATTTTTGAATGTTTTTTTTCCTGTGCACTTATATTAGCGATTCATGATCATTGTTGCATATATTCAATGAATAAAGCAAATTACTTGCCTTACAAAATCTTGAAGCTAGAACATGAGCTAAAGAGTCATGTTTACGTTGGTTCCAAAAAAATGAAGATTCACTAAGTTCTTCTTCACGCTCTGAAAAAAAGGGACAAGAAATAACTCCCTTCAATGAATATGTAAAATGAAAATAATTCACTTTTATGCAGGTGATGAGTCACAATAACGTGGCTAAAGTATGTAGACCAGACCACTCACTAGAAGGTGAAGGGACGACGACGTTTCGGTCCATCCTGGACCGAAACGTCGGTCCTCAAATCAATTGTGATGAGGAAGTAGACAGGCAATAAATAGGCTAGAGAGAATGAATCGACTTGAGAATGGTCCAGGACGGACCGAAACGTCGTCGTCCCTTCAACTTTTAGTGTGTGGTCTGGTCAACAGGCTAGAGAGAGCTAAGGAGCAAAGTAAGGTGTATTTTAGGGGATAGTAATAATAATAAAAGCTGCAGAGGGCCTATTGGCCCATACGAGGCAGCTCCTATTATAACCACCAAATGAGAAGGAGATAGGAATAAGAAGACGATAGCAAGGGAGCGTAGGAGAAGACAATGAACAGAAAAAAGGGAGAAGAGAGAAAGAAAAGGAAAGAGAAAGAAAAGATAGATAAATGGAAGGGGTAGGCTTATGTTAAGTCACGTTTGTTAGAAAGATTACAGCATTTGAGTATATACTGTGTGACGGTAACGCGTTGGTGTTCGGCTGTTCAAAAGCTAGGGGTATGGCCTCGTCACATATAGAAAAAAAAATAGAAAATCTGGAACTTCGTCTGTGGTAAGGTAAGGAGAAGACACACAAAACACAAGTAAATTTTAACAATGAAATTTTAATTACGTTAAAGAAAGCAAAACATAAATAAAATGGACACACAAATTCGTATAATAAAAGCAATCAAAATAATAAGAATAATTAAATGGTAAAATGAAAAGTTACGTTAAGACAAATGAACAAATAACAAGAGTATGGCAAACAATGGAAATAAGTGCCGGAATATTGGCTTCAAGCTATCACTTCTCTTAGTACACGTAAGCCTGGGGCTTTAGTCTACCAACGAGACGTGTTAACCTGTCGAAAGCATGGGATATTCTGAAGACTGAGGTCGTGGCGGCCCCAGACATCAAGTAGTATGGTGGGTGGAGTGCAGTTGCAGCTAGACTCTTAGCCAATCAGCGATGAGCCGGCGACAAGACAGGTAGTTTGGCGGTTTGAGGTGGAGCAGGTGTTCCTGGCTGCATACGTTTTGCGCTCTGGCAAACCTTGCTGGTGTTGTCGTTGTTGGATTTTTCTTCCATACTTGTTTTATATAGATGTTTATATCGACGTCTTTTGGAGGGAAGAGCAGGCTCAATCTCTTGAAGGAGATTATCGTCACAACTCTCCCCCGAAGCCTGCGGTTCTGGAAGAAGTACGTCGTTATGTGGTGGAGTAATAGATGGAGTCGCTTCTACTTCATAAACTCTGGAGAGGGCATCGGCTATGGTGTTGTCAGAACCCTTGATATAGCGGATCTCCAGGTTGAAATCTTGTAAATACAAAGCCCATCGTAGAAGACGCTGGTTGGTGAATTGGGCTTGATGTAGGAAGCGGAGAGGGTTGTGGTCTGAGAAGATGGTTGTAGACCTGGCGCCTTGTAGGTACGGAGCGAAGTGTTGGAGGTTCAGGACGATGGATAGTAGCTCCTTTTCAATAGTGCTGTAGTTCCTCTGGTGTGGTTTCAATTTGTAGCTGTAGTAGCTAACAGGTAGAACCTCCTCGCCTCGTTGTTGCATCAGGACACTACCAACGCCGGTACCACTGGCGTCGACATGAAGGACGAAAGGCTTGGTGATATCTGGTGAGGCGAGAATGGGATTAGAACAGAGGAGGAATTTGAGTTGTTCGAAAGCAACGGTTTGCGGCATGGTCCAATTATACCGTTGCTTGGGACTGGTTAATAGAATTAGAGGTGTGGCGACTGTACTGAAATTCCTCACAAACCTACGGAAATAGGAGGCAAGACCAAGGAAGCGCAGGAGCTGCTTCCTGGTGGTAGGCTGTGGATACTGGTGGATGGCTTGAGTGTGTGAGTCTAACGGAGCTAGGCTGCCACTCCCAATAACATGACCCAGATAACGCACTTTACCTTTCGCGAAGGTGGACTTGCCCAGGTTGATGGTGAGGCCGGCTGTCAGGAGCTTGGAGAACAGACGTCGCAGCTGGAGCAGATGTTCACTCCAGGTGTTGGATGCTACGACGATATCGTCCAGGTAGGCGTATGTGTTATCCAAGCCCTGGATGACACGGTTGACAGCTCTCTGAAAGGTGGCCGGGGCATTACATAGTCCGAAAGGAAGGCGTTCATATCTGAAAAGTCCAAAAGGAGTGATGAAGGCAGATATCTCTTTAGCTCGCTCCGTTAGACACACTTGATAGTACCCCTTAAGTAAGTCCACTTGGGACAAGTATTGGGCACTACCAATGGCGTCAAGGATGTCATCTATCCTAGGCAAGGGGTAAGCATCCTTGACAGTTACGTTGTTAAGTTTTCGATAGTCAGTACATAACCGCACCTTACCTTGGGGTTTGGGCACCAAGATACAAGGTGAGGCCCAGGGGGACTCACAAGGTGTAGCCAGTCCATGATCCAAGAGGTACTGCACCTCAGCACGCATGACTTCCTTCTTGCTCGGGCTGATTCGGTAGAAGGGTTGACGAATCGGCCGGGTGTCGGGGAGCAGTTGGATGTCGTGCTGGGTAACATTACACTCTTGGGGGTCATCTCGGAACAACTCCTGATGTTCTCTGAAGATCTTGACAAGAGGTGCACTGTGATTATCCTGAAAGTATTTGGGAAGATCATTAAGGATTTCGGAATTAGAAAGCGCTGACTCCTTGTCAGTGCTTTCGGGAGGAGAAGCTGGGAAGGTCTCACTGTGGATGTAGGGTTCTGTGAAGGTAGAAAAATTTATTAGGACAGTGGGAGGAGTACCATTATATTGCTTCAGGAGGTTGACGTGGCACAGCTGGGTCTTCCGCCGCCTATCTGGAGTCTCTATGACGTAGTTGTTGTTATTTCTGCACTCTTTGACGCGGTAGGGTCGTAATGAGTCTTCATCCTCTCTTGGGCTTTCAATAGATTATCATGGGCAAAACGGTGGACTCTCTCTAGAATGTGTTGAAGGTTTTGAAGAAACTGGGGCACATTCTGATGCTCACTGAAGGTGGCATCTCAGAGAGAGTCTTTGAAAGCCTTATGGGGAGTACGGCACTTATGGCCGTAGAGCATCTCATAAGGAGATACTCCTAGGGACTCATTGGGAAGACTTCTGTAAATACACATTATAAGGTCGATTTGCTTATCCCAATCCTTAGAGGTTTCACTACAAAACTTTTTCAAGAGTGCTTTGATAGTCTGATGACTACGTTCAAGAGAACCCTGTGAAGCAGGATGATGGGGGCTGGACAATACCTGTTTGATGTTGAACTCCTCCAGTGTCCTTTTGAAGAGATCACTGGTGAAGTTGGTACCACAGTCGCTCTGAATCTCCCTGGGAAATCCGTATTGAGTGAAGGTCTTCAATAGATGTTTTACAACCGTAGCAGCCGTGATGTTCTTCACTGGAACTGCTATGGGAAATCTGGTGGTAGGACACAGGATGGTTAGGATGTAGGCGTTACCTGAACTGGTCCGAGGTAAAGGACCAACACAGTCTATTATGAGTCTGTGGAAAGGTTCCGCAGGCACCTGTATGGGAATCAGTGGCGCTCTGGGAATGGAGATGTTCAATGAATGGAATGGAGTGCTCGGTCCACCATCAACACGGACCACACCATCCTACACCTCCTGCAGCACGCCCACTTCTCACCTCAACGTCTTCTACTATGGGCTTGCTAACTGCAGAAATTCAACCTGGAGACACACTATACCAAGATTCCGACAACATCTTAGCCAATGATCTCTCTAGAGTTTATGAAGTAGAAGCGACTCCATCTATTACTCCACCACATAACGACGTACTTCTTCCAGAACCGCAGGCTTCGGGGGAGAGTTGTGACGATAATCTCCTTCAAGAGATTGAGCCTGCTCTTCCCTCCAAAAGACGTCGATATAAACATCTATATAAAACAAGTATGGAAGAAAAATCCAACAACAACAACACCAGCAAGGTTTGCCAGAGCGCAAAACGTATGCAGCCAGGAACACCTGCTCCACCTCAAACCGCCAAACTACCTGTCTTGTCGCCGGCTCATCGCTGATTGGCTGTGAATCTAGCTGCAACTGCACTCCACCCACCATACTACTTGATGTCTGGGGCCGCCACGACCTCAGTCTTCAGAATATCCCGTGCTTTCGACAGGTTAACACGTCTCGTTGGTAGACTAAAGCCCCAGGCTTACGTGTACTAAGAGAAGTGATAGCTTGAAGCCAATATTCCGGCACCTATTTCCATTGTTTGCCATACTCTTGTTATTTGTTCATTTGTCTTAACGTAACTTTTCATTTTACCATTTAATTATTCTTATTATTTTGATTGCTTTTATTATACGAATTTGTGTGTCCATTTAATTTATGTTTTGCTTTCTTTAACGTAATTAAAATTTCATTGTTAAAATTTACTTGTGTTTTGTGTGTCTTCTCCTTACCTTACCACAGACGAAGTTCCAGATTTTCTATTTTTTTTCTATATGTGACGAGGCCATACCCCTAGCTTTTGAACAGCCGAACACCAACGCGTTACCGTCACACAGTATATACTCAAATGCTGTAATCTTTCTAACAAACGTGACTTAACATAAGCCTACCCCTTCCATTTATCTATCTTTTCTTTCTCTTTCCTTTTCTTTCTCTCTTCTCCCTTTTTTCTGTTCATTGTCTTCTCCTACGCTCCCTTGCTATCGTCTTCTTATTCCTATCTCCTTCTCATTTGGTGGTTATAATAGGAGCTGCCTCGTATGGGCCAATAGGCCCTCTGCAGCTTTTATTATTATTACTATCCCCTAAAATACACCTTACTTTGCTCCTTAGCTCTCTCTAGCCTGTTGACCAGACCACACACTAAAAGTTGAAGGGACGACGACGTTTCGGTCCGTCCTGGACCATTCTCAAGTCGATTCATTCTCTCTAGCCTATTTATTGCCTGTCTACTTCCTCATCACAATTGATAACCTTGGTGGGAATGGATAACCACCAAATGAGAAGGAGATAGGAATAAGAAGACGATAGCAAGGGAGCGTAGGAGAAGACAATGAACAGAAAAAAGGGAGAAGAGAGAAAGAAAAGGAAAGAGAAAGAAAAGATAGATAAATGGAAGGGGTAGGCTTATGTTAAGTCACGTTTGTTAGAAAGATTACAGCATTTGAGTATATACTGTGAAAGGGAAGAGTCCACATCAACAAAGCCAGGACTCAAGTTCATGTTAGGTACATTGTGTATTAGAGCCGATTCAACAAGACGGCGTCTGTGGAGAGTAGAGGCAGGAAAGATTATTTTGGAGGAAGACCAATCTATGGGATGATTAGAATCCCTCACATGGCAGAAGAGAGCATTGTTAGTGTCTGCAGACTTAACACTTCTCTTGTGTTCTTTAAGTCTGTCATTCAGTGTACAGCCAGTTTCGCCAAAGTATTGTACCAGATGAACAGGAAATAGAGTAGACACCAGCAGCAGGAGGAGCATTTTTTTTTTTTTGAGGAGCACTGTGAACTAGATTGCTACGAAGTGTGTTAGTTTGTTGGTGTGTTAGTTCTTATTCCTATCTCCTTCTCATTCAGTGGTTATAATAGCAGCCTGATTCCTGATCTTTGAGTGTGACCTTGCCAAGGCTACCACTGAATACACCAGTCCACTGAGGGTGTTACTGGCCACCTAAAAAAAACACCAGTTGGCGACCTTGTGGTTTACCGTAGAGCCCTATTGTTGGGGAGGGCACACGACAGTCGATATGCACGAGTCGTGTTCTCACTCTTTCTTAATTAGAGGCCGTTAAGATTGACTGGGAGACTCTCCTGGCGTGCAGTGGCGCCGTGAGGATCGAGGGAAGACCCGCAGGGCTACGGTGAGTTACCTTGAGCATAACTATTGCTCACCCCAGAGTAAGGGTAGAGAATAATAGAGAGGTGAAACCCCCAACATTGGCGACCTTGCCAGGATATAGATCGGAGTAAAGGTTGCAGTGGTACTTGGCAGTGGTGTTAGAGATCAGGTGCAGGTTAACACTCGTAGCACAAGATGGAGGATGATAAAGTAGCGAGGTTTATTGACTCTAGAGACGAACAGGTGCTGGAAGAGTGCACCAAGGCACAGTTACAGGCTATAGCGGATCATTTTGGAATAAAGCTGAAATCTGCCCGAGTTGGTGAAAGAAGACTAGAGATAATGGCTCAGCTCAAGGCTCGAGACGAAGCTTTGGGGGAGGAACGGCCCCAAACACCTGCCAGTGAGGGTGAACACTTGAGTATTGGTGGAAGCAGCAGGGGATCCGGCGGCAGCAGGCACAGCATTAAGCTGGAAATAATGAAGCTGCAGCTAGAGGCACAGCAGCGCAAAGAAGAGCGAGAGGCACAGCAGCGCAAAGAAGAGCGAGAGGCACAGCAGCGCAAAGAAGAGCGAGAAGCACAACAGCGCAAAGAAGAGCAAGAGCGAGAACCACAGATGAAGCGTGAGGAGCGAGAAGCACAGCTGCGCCGGGAAGAACAGGAGCGAGAAGCACAGACTAAGCGTGAGGAGCGAGAAGCGCAGCTGCGCCGGGAAGAACAGGAGCGAGAAGCACAGACGAAGCGTGAGGAGCGAGAAGCACAGCTGCGCCGGGAGGAACAGGAGCGAGAAGCACAGACGAAGCGTGAGGAACGAGAAGCACAGCTACGCCGGGAAGAGCAAGAGCGAGAAGCACAGCTGCGCCGGGAAGAGCAAGAACGAGAAGCACAGCTACGCAGGGAAGAACGAGAGCAAGAAGTTAGGCTG
Organism: Procambarus clarkii; assembly: GCF_040958095.1. NCBI lineage: Eukaryota > Metazoa > Arthropoda > Malacostraca > Decapoda > Cambaridae > Procambarus > Procambarus clarkii. The sequence continues at coordinate 15,945,883 of NC_091221.1, forward strand.
AGACAACAGGAAATAGAAGCCAACAAGGAGGTGGAGCTGAAGCGAGCTGAACTGGGACTAGGTGCCCCTGCCCCGCCACAGGAAGACCGACGAGTGAGGGAACGAGACCTGCCGGTCTTTGTGCCTAGTGAAGCCGAAAGTTTCTTCGATCACTTTGAGAGAGTTGCTGCTATGAAGAGGTGGCCGAGGGCGGAGTGGGCGGAGTTGGTCCAAGGAAGGCTCACAGGTGAAGCTCGTGAAGCCTTCACTATGCTCGACTTCCAGGAATGCACTAACTACGATGCGGTAAAACGAGCTGTGCTCCGTTCCTTTAAGCTCACGCCAGAGTGTTACCGGAAGAGGTTTAGAGAATGTACCCGGTTGCCAGGAAAGTCGTATGCGGAGACGGCGAGGGACATAGAAAGAAAGCTCCTTAAGTGGCTGGACTCTGAAGAAGCAAGGTCGGTCGAAGAGGTCAAGGAACTAATGGCCATGGAAAAGTTTATGTCCGTGCTCTCTCCTGAGATCAGGATGAGGATAAAGGAGGCGGACATAAAGGACCTGAGGGCCGCAGCCGACCGGGCCGACATGCTAGAAGAAGCCCTACGCCCACGCCGAGAGGGACAGCACCGACCACCCGCATACGTCGGAAACGATAGGAGTTATAGAAGGACGGATGGATGGAGGACAGGAGCGAGTTCTCCCAAATCCCACCTCTCAAGTTGTAACACCAGAGGACCAAAAGGTGCTGTAGAGCCGATAGGGGAGAACCAAGCTGAGAGCTCGGGAACTGTTACTGCAGGGAAAGAAACGACAAGTGAGGCGGGAAAGACACAGGGTGTGACGGCCTCTGGAGGCAGTGCTAAGGCGAGCGGTGGCGGATGGTCTCCGCCGAGGGGCCGCTGCTACAACTGCGGAATACCCGGACACGTCGCGCGGGAATGCAGACGCCCTAAGCAGCGAGGACACGTTGCTTTAGTGATGTTCGAGGACCAGAGGGCCGAGGGAGTGCGGGATGAACCCGTGCTGAATGGGGAGAAGAAAGTTCACCCATTCATGTGTCAAGGAACCGTAAGGATGGGGGTCGCAGACCCCATCCCAGTGAAGATGCTAAGAGATACCGGGGCTGACTTTACCCTGGTAAGTGAAACCCTGTTCCCCGAGGGTTACGAAAGTACCAGTGTGGGGGTGGCACGGGTGGCCACTGTGGGAGGCCCAGTGAGGATGCCCCTACACCAGGTAACTTTGGATTCCGATTATGGCTGCCAAACCCTAGTGGTGGGAGTCTGTACATCAATGCCCAAGATGGAGGCACAGGTCATCTTGGGGAATGACGCGTGTGGAGGATATGTCCTCCCGCATCTCGTGAAAGGCGAAGAGTGCCCAGAACAACACAAGGAGACAGGCGGGGAGTTGAACGTCTGTGGGGACGAGAAGGGAATCGCACCGGTGGCGATCCCCGTTTGTACTGTGACACCGAGGCAACGCGAAGAACCAGGAGGTTGTGGATCTGATGGGGCTGAGGAGTCGGTTGACAGCCTGGGAACAGATCACCTCTGCGTAGGACCCAGAGAACGAATGGAGGGCGAAAGTAGCCCGAATGGTGAGTTGCAGGTGACACTCACCGGTTCTCCAGGGGTAAACCGCACTCGTCTCGGAGAGTTACAGCAGGAGGAGTTCCCCGAATTGGTTAGTAAGGCCGAAGGAGGACGTGTGAGTCCTGAGAAGGCTTACTTTCCGATTATCTATATTATATATGCCATGCTATTCATGATGAAGGAACGATGGACGCCAGGAGCGACCGTGAGAACGGTGAATAAATATGTCCAGAAGTTCAAAGAACGTCTCACTAGAGCGAAGAAACTGGCTAGGAAACTCCTGAAGAAGGCGCAACGCAAGATGTCGGAGTGGTACGACAGGGGAGCTGCGCAGAGGAATTTTCAGGCCGGATCCAAAGTAATGGTTGTGCTGCCAGGTAAAGGTAGAGTGACCAAGTCGCGGTTCAAGAGACCATATCGAGTGCTGCGACGGTTGGGTCCAGTGTCGTACGAGATTGGGAAGCCGGATGGACCCCGAAAGAAACAGGTGTGTCACGCAGACCGCCTGAAACCTTTCTTCACTGTGGAAGGAAGAGCCGACAAGCAGGACGGAACGATGTCCCGAGAAACCCCTGAGTATACCGAGGGACCGAGAACTCCCGGAGGAGGAAAGTAAGTGGTCCAGGGCGGACGGCACCAGTCTCACCCGCACTGAGAGTCTGACAAGGATCAAGGTCAAGCACATCAAGGGGAAGGACGACGCAGTAGCGGACGCCCTATCCCGCATGCACTAACCAGACATGACTCTTATTTTAAGGGGAGGGGTATGTGACGGAGTTCCCCCCCCCTTATAATTCCCCCACGCCTGCAGTAAGAGTCATGTCTGCCTTTCCCAAGCGTTCTCTACGTTGCAGGCTACAATTTGATATATGGGAGAGAGTGAAGTGTTCTCGGAGAGGCGAGAAATTTGTGAAATAGTAATATTTTGGCCTGTGGTTTAGGCCCTTTAGGGAGCCAAGATGGCGCTGGCTTCCCTGATCTCCCGCCAAAACCGTGTGACGTCAGTGGCACCGGATTGGTCACCGACAGCAATGTGGCACCGGGAGCCAATGATAACTTCCCATAGCGAAAGTGACGTCACGAAGGAAGGGGGTCCAGTCCGCGCGCCGGGCTGGCGCCAGCAGTCAGATACGACACGTCATAGAGGTCGGACGTGCGACGGATGGTCTTGTCAGTAGGACAGTTGTACCTCGCTCCCGTGGATTTACGCGTCATCTGAAATCCGCCAGTGCTCTGAGAAGTCTTCCCTAGTTCATGTGTTGAACCAGAAGAGGGAATTGACGGTTATTTGAGCAACAAGTGCTCCAGTCAGGTACTGTGCCAGTAGCAGTGAAGCCGTGCAGTGACGTACGTGACGTCTGTGGCAATTCACCAGTTCGTGACAGCGTAGTGGCAGACAGAGCCACTGGGTAGCTGAGGAAGAGAGGACTATTTGGGGAAACCGAACGACTGTAGCTGAGACGTAGGCGACAGCCGTTGCTGGGAGAAGACGACGGCCAGGAGACCGAATCCAACCTTCAAGAAGTCAAGGAGGAGGACGGACCTGCAGTGAGGAGGCACGGAGACGACGCGCTAAACGGAGGGACGACGAGAGGCTCTGGTAGGACACGACGACGTGTAGTGTGGGGGGCGTTCCCGACTCGAGGACCAGGAGCTACATCTCGTCTCTCATCGGAGGATAGGGTGAAGTAGGTGGTTCTAGTTCCCTCCCCATTCCCCTTTAGTTAGCTATATTATTTGGCTATATTATCTAGCCCGAAGATTTTATATGTCGTGAGCAAGTCTCACCTATGTCACGGTAAAGCACCAGTGTGCTAGACAGTACTATCAAGAGTACTTGTAATATTCATGTTGATTATTAGTGTGTACAGGCACCAGGAACCAGTGATAAATTTACTGTGGTGTGTATACCTTTCTATAGATTTTGATATGAACATATAGTGGTAAATTATATATAATATTATGCCAGTATTCGGAGGTTAGGCTATGTGCCCAGAAACTATTTATTTTCCATGTATTGATGATTGATTTATATACCATATATATGTCTATGTTCATTCAGTGAATAATCATTTGTGAGTACAGTGAATTATTGCGTTATCGCCCACGAGAGAAAGTACTGAAAACTCCCGTGTTAATATTTCATAATATATTGTTGGATGAATAACAGTGTAAAGTCAGAACAGTGAATCATTATAGCATTGATTGTAGAAAAGACTGTTTGAACCTGAGTACAGTGTAACTAAGTAATTCGGTTTATTTGTGCCAATATCGAGTGTGCGAGTTTCTAGTAATATTGGAGAATTTAAAGAAACCGCGCGCGTGAATCTAGAAAACAAGCAAATTTCGCGCGGAGAGACCATTGCGATCAGCTGTTCTTGACACTTGATGAGGAGGGGAGGATGTTGCCCCCTTGTGATCCCATAATATCCGTGGGAATTACCAGCCGCGTCAGGATCAGTTGATTTAATTGATTATTGTTTGGCTTTGTGACATCTTTCATACATTTTAAGTAAAATACAAAACTCTCTTTGTGTTTTATCATCCCCTCCATTGATCTTGTGGCTATACTATACCTGTCAGCATAGAGTGATAACAATAAGTACCTGCCTGATTCCTGATCTTTGAGTGTGACCTTGCCAAGGCTACCACTGAATACACCAGTCCACTGAGGGTGTTACTGGCCACCTAAAAAAAACACCAGTTGGTGACCTTGTGGTTTACCGTAGAGCCCTATTGTTGGGGAGGGCACACGACAGTCGATATGCACGAGTCGTGTTCTCACTCTTTCTTAATTAGAGGCCGTTAAGATTGACTGGGAGACTCTCCTGGCGTGCAGTGGCGCCGTGAGGATCGAGGGAAGACCCGCAGGGCTACGGTGAGTTACCTTGAGCATAACTATTGCTCACCCCAGAGTAAGGGTAGAGAATAATAGAGAGGTGAAACCCCCAACAATATATATATATATATATATATATATATATATATATATATATATATATATATATATATATATATGGAATTTTTTTTAAATAATAACAAATGTGATATACCATCAAAGTTTTCAGGTAATACTTCAACAGCAGCAGCACCGGGAGACTCTGCAATTACAGAATTGCCATTGCCAGGCAATAAATTAAGGTATATATATATATATATATATATATATATATATATATATATATATATATATATATATATATATATATATATATATACATATATATATATATATATATATATATATATATATATATATATATATATATATATATATATATATATATATATATATATATATATATATATTAGTATATTTTGGTAGCAGTCTTTCCTGTAGACATATATTATTAAATATGACCGAAAAAGTAAGATTAATAATTCTAACACGAATTTTCTCAATCTTTCGTACATTTCTTTTCACTGTTGGAGGTAATTCAAAAATCAATTCTCCAAAATTAATTTTTATTTCTAGTCTGACGCGACACGAGCGCGTTTCGTAAAACTTATTACATTTTCAAAGACTTTAGTTTACAAATACACAACTGAATAGAACTTACGCATCTCAGATTTTATATCTACATTTGAGTGAGGTGGATGGGGTGAGGTGGCATTAATAGGGTATTAATTTCATCAATACAAGACAGAACAAGAGGTGGCATTAATAGGGTATTAATTTCATCAAAACAAGACAGAACACGAAACAATGGGTATTGAAATGGAAGTGATTGTAGAAAGCCTATTGGTCCATATTTCTTGATGCTTCTATATTGGAGCGGAGTCTTGAGGTGGGTAGAATATAGTTGTGCATTAATTGGCTGTTGATTTCTTAATGTGTAGTACCTCGCAAACGTCAAGCCGCCTGCTATCGCTGTATCTATCGATGATTTCTGTGTTGTTTACTAGGATTTCTCTGGCGATGGTTTGGTTGTGGGAAGAGATTATATGTTCCTTAATGGAGCCCTGTTGTTTATGCATCGTTAAACGCCTAGAAAGAGATGTTGTTGTCTTGCCTATATACTGGGTTTTTTGGAGCTTACAGTCTCCAAGTGGGCATTTGAAGGCATAGACGACGTTGGTCTCTTTTAAAGCGTTCTGCTTTGTGTCTGGAGAGTTTCTCATGAGTAGGCTGGCCGTTTTTCTGGTTTTATAGTAAATCGTCAGTTGTATCCTCTGATTTTTGTCTGTAGGGATAACGTTTCTATTAACAATATCTTTCAGGACCCTTTCCTCTGTTTTATGAGCTGTGGAAAAGAAGTTCCTGTAAAATAGTCTAATAGGGGGTATAGGTGTTGTGTTAGTTGTCTCTTCAGAGGTTGCATGGCGTTTCACTTTCCTTTTTATGATGTCTTCGACGAAACCATTGGAGAAGCCGTTGTTGACTAGGACCTGCCTTACCCTACAGAGTTCTTCGTCAACTTGCTTCCATTCTGAGCTGTGGCTTAGAGCACGGTCGACATATGCGTTAACAACACTCCTCTTGTACCTGTCTGAGCAGTCGCTGTTGGCATTTAGGCACATTCCTATGTTCGTTTCCTTAGTGTAGACTGCAGTGTGGAAACCTCCGCTCTTTTCCATGACTGTTACATCTAGAAAGGGCAGCTTCCCATCCTTTTCCATCTCGTAAGTGAAACGCAGCACGGAATTCTGCTCAAATGCCTCCTTCAGCTCCTGCAGATGTCTGACATCAGGTACCTGTGTAAAAAAGAAATATGGACCAATAGGCTTTCTACAATCACTTCCATTTCAATACCCATTGTTTCGTGTTCTGTCTTGTGTTGATGAAATTAATACCCTATTAATGCCACCTCTTGTTCTGTCTTGTGTTGATGAAATTAATACCCTATTAATGCCACCTCACCCCGTCCACCTCACTCAAATGTAGATATAAACAAAATCGGAGATGCGTAAGTTCTATTCAGTTGTGTATTTGTAAACTAAAGTCTTTGAAAATGTAATAAGTTTTACGAAACGCGCTCGTGTCACGTCAGACTAGAAATAAAAATGAATTTTGGAGAATTGATTTTTGAATTACCTCCAGCAGTGAAAAGAAATGTACGAAAGATTGAGAAAATTCGTGTTAGAATTATTAATCTTACTTTTTCGGTCATATTTAATAATATATATATATATATATATATATATATATATATATATATATATATATATATATATATATATATATATATATATATATATATATATATGCGAACAAGCCTGAATGGTCCCCAGGACTATATGCGACTGAAAACTCACAGCCCAGAAGTGACTCGAACCCATACTCCCAGGAGCAACGCAACTGGTAACTACACGGCGCCTTAATCCGCTTGACCATCACGGCCGGACAAAAGGAAGTGATAGCCGAAGCTATTTGAACCACTTCCCCGCCGGCAACTCGGATGGTAATCTTGGGCATAGCATTTCACCAAATCACCTCATTCTTTGGGGCACACATGAGGAACACAAATGCGAACAAGCCTGAATGGTCCCCAGGACTATATGCGACTGAAAACTCACACCCGAGGAGTGACTCGAACCCATACTCCCAGGAGCAACCCAACTGGTAACTACAGGGCGCCTTAATCCGCTTGACCATCACAGCCGGACAAAAGGAAGTGATAGCCGAAGCTATTTGAACCACTTCCCCGCCGGCAACTCGGATGGTAATCTTGGGCATAGCATTTCACCAAATCACCTCATTCTTTGGGGCACACGTGAGGAACACAAATGCGAACAAGCCTGAATGGTCCCCAGGACTATATGCGACTGAAAACTCACACCCCAGAAGTGACTCGAACCCATACTCCCAGGAGCAACGCAACTGGTAACTACAGGGCGCCTTAATCCGCTTGACCATCAGTCGCATATAGTCCTGGGGACCATTCAGGCTTGTTTCGCATTTGTGTTCCTCACGTGTGCCCCAAAGAATGAGGTGATTTGGTGAAATGCTTTGCCCAAGATTACCATCCGAGTTGCCGGCGGGGAAGTGGTTCAAATAGCTTCGGCTATCACTTCCTTTTGTCCGGCCGTGATGGTCAAGCGGATTAAGGCGCCCTGTAGTTACCAGTTGCGTTGCTCCTGGGAGTATGGGTTCGAGTCACTTCTGGGGTGTGAGTTTTCAGTCATATATATATATATATATATATATATATATATATATATATATATATATATATATATATATATATATATATATATATATATATATGTCGTACCTAGTAGCCAGAACACACTTCTCAGCCTACTATGCAAGGCCCAATTTGCCTAATAAGCCAAGTTTTAATGAATTGTTTTTCGACTACCTAACCTAACCTAACTTTTTCGGCTACCTAACCTAACCTATAAAAATAGGTTAGGTTAGGTTAGGTAGGGTTGGTTAGGATCGGTCAAATATCTACGTAAATTTTAACTCCAATAAAAAAAAATTGACCTCATACATAATGAAATGGGTAGCTTTATCATTTCGTAAGAAAAAAAATTAGAGAATATATATTAATTCAGGAAAACTTGGCTTATTAGGCAAATCGGGCCTTGCATAGTAGGCCGAGTACGACGTTCTGGCTACTAGGTACAACATATATATATATATATGTCGTACCTAGTAGCCAGAACGCACTTCTCAGCCTTCTATGCAAGGCCCGATTTGCTTAATAAGCCAAGTTTTCATGAATTAATTATTTTTCGACTACCTAACCCAACCTAACCTAACTTTTTCGGCTACCTAACCTAACCTAACCTATAAAGATATGTTAGGTTAGGTTAGGTAGGGTTGGTTAGGTTCGGTCATATATCTACGTTAATTTTAACTCCAATAAAAAAAAATTGACCTCATACATAATGAAATGGGTAGCTTTATCATTTCATAAGAAAAAAATTTGAGAAAATATATTAATTCAGGAAAACTTGGCTAATTAGGCAAATCGGGCCTTGCATAGTAGGCTGAGAAGTGCGTTCTGGCTACTAGGTACGACATATATATATATATATAAATATATATATATATATATATATATATATATATATATATATATATATATATATATATATATATATATATATATATATATATATATATATATATATATATGACGTACCTAATAGCCAGAATGCACTTCTCAGCCTACTATTCAAGGCCCGATTTGCCTAATAAGCCAAGTTTTCATGAATTAATTGTTTTTCGACTACCTAACCTACCTAACCTAACCTAACTTTTTCGGCTACCTAACCTAACCTAACCTATAAAGATAGGTTAGGTTAGGTTAGGTAGGGTTGGTTAGGTTCGGTCATATATCTACGTTAATTTGAACTCCAATAAAATAAAATTGACCTCATACATAATGAAATGGGTAGCTTTATCTTTTCATCAGAAAACAATTATAGAAAATATATTAATTCAGGAAAACTTGGCCTATTAGGCAAATCGAGCCTTGCATAGTAGGCCGATAAGTGCGTTCTGGCTACTAGGTACGACATATATATATATATATATATATATATATATATATATATATATATATATATATATATATATATATATATATATATATATATATATATATATATATATGTATTTATATATATATATATATATAGAAGGCAACATATATATATATATGTTGCCTTCTGAAGATGTATTTAATATACGAAAGTACTTAAGGAAATTTCCTGTTTCATTTTTCCTCCGTGGTCTGACACATATATATATATATATATATATATATATATATATATATATATATATATATATATATATATATATATATATATATATATATATATATATATATATATATATATATATATATATATATATTGGTGTATACTGGCAGCAGGTTTTCTTTCAAACATGTTTCATTGAATATGACCGCATATTCTGTATTTATTATTTTCTGGTTTAGGGCTTCTATCCCTCTAACTATTTTCTTAGCATCAGGGCTTATTTGAAATAGGAGTTCTCCAAAACTCATTTTCGTACTTTTAAGGTGAAGAAAAGAAGTGATTTACTATAGAGTGTATTACACTTATTTGTATAATTTGCACGACGTTTCGAACCTCCATGGTTCATTCTCAAGTGAACAGATCTTACAATACTAGTTGATTTTATACCCGCATTAGGTCAGGTGATAATATAATGAAGGTGAAAACATGGGGGGATACATAAGGGATAAACATAGGGGCTGCAGAAGGCTTATTGGCCCATACGAGGCATCTCCTATCTAAACACAAAGATTAATCCAGTGTAATTGGCCTGTTATGTTGGACATTGTCTTCTGTGTTGGCATCGATATGTTCTTGTCTTGTCCTTACTCTCATGGTGGGTAGAGTAAATAGTTCCGTGATTTGGGTGTTCATGGTAGGTCGCTCTATTCTTATGTGAATTGCCTGAAGAATTTGTAATCTTCTTGAATCTTGGGTTTTGTCTATTATGCAAGTATTCTTGTTCAACATTTCTCTTGTTAGAGTAATGTCATGGGCTTGTCTCATGTGATTCCTAGGGGCACCAGATTGAAGATGGCATGTCAAACGCCTCGTCAGCTTGGTCGACGTCATACCTATGTACTTACATTGAAGGTTACATCCTTCGTGGTGGCAAGTGTACATGTATACAACGCTTGACTGCTGTAGAGGGTTCTCCGTCGGCTTCGGGCTGTTTTTGATAAGGAGTTCGGAAGTCTTCTTGGTTTTGTAGAATATTATCAGGTTTATGTTTTGGTTAGGAGTAGTGCTTTTTACTCCTTTACGGATTATTTATTTCATTATTCTTTCCTCTTTTATATGTTCACTGTGCATGGTTGATTTGTAATATAATTTTATTGGGGGTGTTGTGGTTTCTGTTCTGGGTTCTGAATTATACCAACGGTCCAAGTGTCTTCTTATAGCAGCGTTTATTTCCGCGTTGCTATATCCGTTGTTCACCAATACCTGAGTTACTCTTTCAAACTCTACTCACGTTGCTCCATTCAGAGCAGTGGGTAAGCGCTCGACGAATATAAGCATTGAGAACACTGGCTTTGTATCTTTGGGGACACTCACTTCTACCGTTTAGGCATAATCCTATGTTGGTGGGCTTGGTATATACGTTGGTGCTTAAAGAGGTTCCTGTTTTTGTTATTAGTACATCCAAGAATGGCAGACTGTTATTTTCACTATTTTCATGTGTAAATCGGAGTACTGACTCTCTCTCTAGGTGTCTTTTTAGGTCAATTAGTTCATCTGAGTCTTTTACTATTACGAATATGTCATCTACATAACGGCAGTATACAGTTGGTTTTTGTCTGCTACTGAAGACCCTATCTTCGATGGTTCCCATATAAAAATTAGCAAATAAAACTCCTAAGGGGGAGCCCATTGCTACTCCGTCTATTTGTAAATACATGTCTCCTTGTGGACTGATGAAAGGGGCTTCCTTTGTACATGCTTCGAGAAGACTTTTCAAGTGTGGCTCAGGTATGTCTAATTTGGGGGTGCTCTCGTCTCTGTATACTCTGTCCAGTATCATTCCTATGGTTGTGTCGACTGGGACGTTGGTAAAAAGGGATTCAACGTCCAGGGAAGCGATGATTCCATCGGGCTGGGTAGATTTGATCAATTCTAGGAAATCTGCTGATGATTGTAGACTAAACTTACTTGGAGTGTATGGAGTTAGGAGTTCATTGAGTTTCTTTGCCAGGTGATAAGTTGGGGTTGGTATTTGGCTGATTATAGGGCGTAGTGGGTTAGCTGGTTTATGCGTCTTAACATTGCCGTAGGCATATCCTAAGCCATAGTCGCCTTGAAGTTTATTGAAATGCACTCTACCTTTCTTTGCGTTGATTGCTGTAATTGTTTTGTTTACTTTCCGCTTAAGGTCTTCTACGGTGTTCCTCGTGATTCGTTGAAATTTGGAGTCGTCACTTAGGATGTCGCTAATTTTGTTCATGTATTCATGGGTAGGAATCAATACATATGCTGCTGTTTTGTCGGCTTTTCTTATTGTTACGTCTTTCAGATTTTTTAGTTGTTTCGCTGCTTCTTTGAGTCGTGGGGTTAAGATTGTAGATGAATATGTTCCTCGTTTTTTCCCTGCTTCTGCAAGTAGTTCAGCTTGAAGTGTGTCAGTGGTGATGACTTTTTTGTTGTCTTCTAGTTTATGGATATCGTCCAGAAGCATTTCGATTTCCAGGCGTTTTTGATGCATCTTTGGTTTAGATAAGAATTGACAATTTAGACCAAGATTTAAGAGGTCTCGTTGGTCCTGGGTAAGATCATAAGAAGTCAGGTTAAAGTAGCCATCTTTAGGACGAGGGATTTTTAGCTGTCCACCGTTTAGGGATGTTAACTTACGGAGTGTCTTTGTTTCTACAAGAGTTTTATGTTGTTGTTTCAGGTTAAATAGTTCACTGTTAGATAGGAGATGCCTCGTATGGGCCAATAAGCCTTCTGCAGCCCCTATGTTTATCCCTTATGTATCCCCCCATGTTTTCACCTTCATTACATTATCACCTGACCTAATGCGGGTATAAAATCAACTAGTATTGTAAGATCTGTTCACTTGAGAATGAACCATGGAGGTTCGAAACGTCGTGCAAATTATACAAATAAGTGTAATACACTCTATAGTAAATCACTTCTTTTCTTCACCTTAAAAGTACGAAAATGAGTTTTGGAGAACTCCTATTTCAAATAAGCCCTGATGCTAAGAAAATAGTTAGAGGGATAGAAGCCCTAAACCAGAAAATAATAAATACAGAATATGTGGTCATATTCAATGAAACATGTTTGAAAGAAAACCTGCTGCCAGTATACACCAATATAAACCCACATGACCCAGCAGTCCGCAATACAGAGTTTACCTATAGGTATAGGCAAGAGCTCATTCGGCATCAACTAAACAAGAAGAAGGAAGCCCTCCAAACCTTTATAGAGCAGGCGGAGCATCTGTTAAACAAATGGACCCAGTACGACATCCCTATCCAACTCAAGCAAACCATCAACAGTGAACTATTTAACCTGAAACAACAACATAAAACTCTTGTAGAAACAAAGACACTCCGTAAGTTAACATCCCTAAACGGTGGACAGCTAAAAATCCCTCGTCCTAAAGATGGCTACTTTAACCTGACTTCTTATGATCTTACCCAGGACCAACGAGACCTCTTAAATCTTGGTCTAAATTGTCAATTCTTATCTAAACCAAAGATGCATCAAAAACGCCTGGAAATCGAAATGCTTCTGGACGATATCCATAAACTAGAAGACAACAAAAAAGTCATCACCACTGACACACTTCAAGCTGAACTACTTGCAGAAGCAGGGAAAAAACGAGGAACATATTCATCTACAATCTTAACCCCACGACTCAAAGAAGCAGCGAAACAACTAAAAAATCTGAAAGACGTAACAATAAGAAAAGCCGACAAAACAGCAGCATATGTATTGATTCCTACCCATGAATACATGAACAAAATTAGCGACATCCTAAGTGACGACTCCAAATTTCAACGAATCACGAGGAACCCCGTAGAAGACCTTAAGCGGAAAGTAAACAAAACAATTACAGCAATCAACGCAAAGAAAGGTAGTGTGCATTTCAATAAACTTCAAGGCGACTATGGCTTAGGATATGCCTACGGCAATGTTAAGACGCATAAACCAGCTAACCCACTACGCCCTATAATCAGCCAAATACCAACCCCAACTTATCACCTGGCAAAGAAACTCAATGAACTCCTAACTCCATACACTCCAAGTAAGTTTAGTCTACAATCATCAGCAGATTTCCTAGAATTGATCAAATCTACCCAGCCCGATGGAATCATCGCTTCCCTGGACGTTGAATCCCTTTTTACCAACGTCCCAGTCGACACAACCATAGGAATGATACTGGACAGAGTATACAAAGACGAGAGCACCCCCAAATTAGACATACCTGAGCCACACTTGAAAAGTCTTCTCGAAGCATGTACAAAGGAAGCCCCTTTCATCAGTCCACAAGGAGACATGTATTTACAAATAGACAGAGTAGCAATGGGCTCCCCCTTAGGAGTTTTATTTGCTAATTTTTATATGGGAACCATCGAAGATAGGGTCTTCAGTAGCAGACAAAAACCAACTGTATACTGCCGTTATGTAGATGACATATTCGTAATAGTAAAAGACTCAGATGAACTAATTGACCTAAACAGACACCTAGAGAGAGAGTCAGTACTCCGATTTACACATGAAAATAGTGAAAATAACAGTCTGCCATTCTTGGATGTACTAATAACAAAAACAGGAACCTCTTTAAGCACCAACGTATATACCAAGCCCACCAACATAGGATTATGCCTAAACGGTAGAAGTGAGTGCCCCCAAAGATACAAAGCCAGTGTTCTCAATGCTTATATTCGTCGAGCGCTTACCCACTGCTCTGAATGGAGCAACGTGAGTAGAGAGTTTGAAAGAGTAACTCAGGTATTGGTGAACAACGGATATAGCAACGCGGAAATAAACGCTGCTATAAGAAGACACTTGGACCGTTGGTATAATTCAGAACCCAGAACAGAAACCACAACACCCCCAATAAAATTATATTACAAATCAACCATGCACAGTGAACATATAAAAGAGGAAAGAATAATGAAAGAAATAATCCGTAAAGGAGTAAAAAGCACTACTCCTAACCAAAACATAAACCTGATAATATTCTACAAAACCAAGAAGACTTCCGAACTCCTTATCAAAAACAGCCCGAAGCCGACGGAGAACCCTCTACAGCAGTCAAGCGTTGTATACATGTACACTTGCCCCCACGAAGGATGTAACCTTCAATGTAAGTACATAGGTATGACGTCGACCAAGCTGACGAGGCGTTTGACATGCCATCTTCAATCTGGTGCCCCTAGGAATCACATGAGACAAGCCCATGACATTACTCTAACAAGAGAAATGTTGAACAAGAATACTTGCATAATAGACAAAACCCAAGATTCAAGAAGATTACAAATTCTTGAGGCAATTCACATAAGAATAGAGCGACCTACCATGAACACCCAAATCACGGAACTATTTACTCTACCCACCATGAGAGTAAGGACAAGACAAGAACATATCGATGCCAACACAGAAGACAATGTCCAACATAACAGGCCAATTACACTGGATTAATCTTTGTGTTTAGATAGGAGATGCCTCGTATGGGCCAATAAGCCTTCTGCAGCCCCTATGTTTATCCCTTATGTATCCCCCCATGTTTTCACCTTCATTATATTATCACCTGACCTAATGCGGGTATAAAATCAACTAGTATTGTAAGATCTGTTCACTTGAGAATGAACCATGGAGGTTCGAAACGTCGTGCAAATTATACAAATAAGTGTAATACACTCTATAGTAAATCACTTCTTTTCTTCACCTTAAAAGTACGAAAATGAGTTTTGGAGAACTCCTATTTCAAATAAGCCCTGATGCTAAGAAAATAGTTAGAGGGATAGAAGCCCTAAACCAGAAAATAATAAATACAGAATATGCGGTCATATTCAATGAAACATATATATATATATATATATATATATATATATATATATATATATATATATATATATATATATATATATATATATATATATATATATATATATATATATATATAAAGTTTGTGAGGGTACCACCTCTGGTGCCAATGTGGGGACCCATAGCCTCGGAGAAGAAAATAAAAAGTATTCAGAGGAGACCTTGTGGTTTCTCACTGAACACTAATATTATCTTCTCCTACCACCCCCATTCTTTTGTATGTACACATATATATTTACTTTATTTGAACTTTGTTACAAAAAAGGAGTTACATATGGGTTACAAAGATGGTTATCATAGGTTGTCGAGTTCCTCCAGCTCCTCAGATGGCGGGCAGGAACCCTGGATGCAGTGCGCATTTCCCCTCTGTATCGCCACACTGAGGCGCTGGAAAAGAAAGCTTGCAGCTCTTGGGTCCCTTGTTGTTTCAATGAGCCTAGACCCCAGTTCCTTCAAAAAACTGGTAGCACTTTTACCCCGGGCGCCGAGTGTCTCAGAAGCAATTGGGACAAAATTGTAGTGGTGATCCAGTTCTCTATACTTACGGGATTTGGCTGCTTCCCTGTGGGTGGCAGCGCCACCTGGTTGTGCAGCACTGAGGTTAATGTAGGTGTTAGCCAGGGTTGATACGCACGTGTAGTCCCATACCAACTGCTTGCCATTCTTCCAGGGGTTCACTGTGATACCATCCGGGCGACCAATAGGAGCATCAGAGTTACGGGGCGTTAGGTAACAGGGCTCTCTTTCAGCTGGGCATCCAGCTGTGGTGAGGCTCCTCTTGATGATGTCGTTAACTTCACTGTGCCTCGAGTGCCATCCCCCTGTGCTTTGGCAGAGTAGGCCATGGTGGCCGTACCTGTCAGCCACCACCTCGCCGCAAATACACCTATATCTGGTGTGGATTGGGGCAGCAAGGCGGAGGGCCACAGCAATTCGGAGGGCGTGTGGTGTGAGACGCGTGCCAGTTGCTGACATTGGGGTTGCTAACAGGAAATCCCCTGCATGTGGTGCTGCTACTGCTGTGAGGCGAGCAATGTCGTGTTGTGTTGTTGCAGCACCCAAGCACTCTGCAGCAACTTGGTCTACAATGGGGCCATCCCAGCTGGATTGCTTGTGGGCTTTTGGGGATGGTGGTTGAGGTGATTGGCCTGCACGAGAGGCCCACTCTGTGGCACAGTGTGTAAAATTGGGATCATGTACACCTGCCAGCTGATGTAAGTGGGCAGGTAGAATTTCCTTCACAAGGTCGTCGGATGCTGATAAGGAGGACAGGAAGGCTGGAACAGCGATTTGCGTTGCTGTTCGAACTCCGAGGCCCCCCAAGTCTTACGGGAAGAGAGGCTTGTTTCCACTGTAGGTCATCGAGAGAGAGGTTAAGGGCTTTTTCTAGCATTGATTTCAGTAACTGGTCATACTCACTTAGTTTTTGGCTACTGTAAGATGGTGAACACCTCAGAAAGTAGGTTAACCTGGGGAGGGACAGACATCTGGTGATGAGGTAGAGTGCATCATGAGCATCAATATCCCCAATCCTCCCATCCATCCTCTTAAGGTCGGCGATTTTCTTATCAAGGACCTCATCGATGGCTTTCAACCCCAGGGGAGCTCCTAGGAGTGTGCTGTCTTCAGGTTTAGTTTTATAGATATTTGGCAGAAGACCCTCTATTCTCTCTACGATGCCCTGGTTGGAACATATTATTTCACATTTAGAAGGGTTCAGGGTGAGGCCTAAAACTGCACCTTGCTCCTGGATTTTTCTGATGTCCTCCAGGAGGGAGTCTTGGGAACCAGCTAGGGTACCATCATCCAAGAACCAGATGTTAAGCTCGCTGGACAGGACCTCTGTGACTTGTTTGATGACTAAGCAGAAAAGGAGAGGAGCAAGGGGGTCACCCTGTTGGACGCCTTCTCGCGAGTCAATTTCATGTTCGCCAAAAAGTAGCTTAAGATCCATACTGTGGCATGAATGTACAAAAGGGTAGAGGGAAGGGAAATGACTATGAACCGCACGGAGTACAGCATCCCTCCGCACCAAATTGAAGGCATTTTTGAAATCTAGCTTGATAAGGGCCTTTTCGTCTGTGATGTTGGCGATGAAGGCTCGAGCTGCATGGGCTGCCGCCTCACACCCTTGTGGAATGCCAAACCCGAGCTGTTTTGGCTTCAGCATGTTGGCCGCTGCATCACTAACTGTTCTTGCAGCTGCCTTTGCGACGAGACGCCGGAGAGAATTGCCCACAGCTATTGGCCTGATCCCTCCATCCTTTTTCTTTAGAGCACAGAGAGATGCTCCAAAAAAGATAGGTCTTATAAGAACATAAGAACAAAGGTAACTGCAGAAGGCCTATTGGCCCATACGAGGCAGCTCCTATTCTATAACCACCCAATCCCACTCATATACTTGTCCAACCCGTGCTTGAAACAATCGAGGGACCCCACCTCCACAATGTTACGCGGCAATTGGTTCCACAAATCAACAACCCTGTTACTGAACCAGTATTTACCCAAGTCTTTCCTAAATCTAAACTTATCCAATTTATATCCATTGTTTCGTGTTCTGTCCTGTGTTGATACTTTTAATACCCTATTAATATCCCCCCGGTTATTAATAGGGTATTAATATCCCCCCGGATGTCCATTCATCCACTTGTAAACCTCTATCATGTCACCCCTAACTCTTCGCCTTTCCAGTGAATGCAACTTAAGCTTTGTTAATCTTTCTTCATATGAAAGATTTCTAATTTGGGGAATTAACTTAGTCATCCTACGCTGGACACGTTCAAGTGAATTTATATCCATTCTATAATATGGCGACCAAAACTGAACTGCATAATCTAAATGGGGCCTAACTAGAGCAAGATATAGCTTGAGAACCACACCAGGTGTCTTGTTACTAACGCTGCGATTAATAAATCCAAGTGTCCGATTTGCCTTATTACGAACATTTATGCATTGATCCTTTTGTTTTAAATTCTTACTAATCATAACTCCCAGATCCCTTTCGCAATCCGACTTCGCAATCACAACACCATCTAGCTCGTATCTTGTAACTCTATCATCATTACCTAACCTCAGAACTTTACATTTATCAGCATTAAACTGCATCTGCCAATCCTTTGACCATTTCAAAACCCTATCTAGATCAACTTGAAGTGATAGTGAGTCCTCCTCCGAATTAATTTCCCTACCGATTTTCGTATCATCGGCAAATTTGCAAATGTTGCTACTCAAACCTGAATCTAAATCATTTATATATATTATAAACAACAGAGGTCCCAGGACAGAGCCTTGAGGCACTCCACTTACAACATTTTCCCATTCTGACTTGATTCCATTTATACTAACTCTCTGTTTCCTTTGGTATAGCCATGCCCTAATCCAGCTTAATATAGCACCCCCAATACCATGAGACTCTATTTTTTTAATCAGTCTTTCATGTGGCACTGTATCAAAGGCTTTGCTAAAGTCAAGGTATACAACATCGCAATCCTTACCACTATCAACTGCCTCAACAATGCTAGAATAAAAAGATAACAAATTTGTTAAACATGAACGGCCATTTATAAAACCATGTTGCGACTCAATTATTAATTTATGTTTTTCAAGATGAAGACGAATTTTATTTGCTATTATAGATTCGAGTAACTTTCCCACAATAGACGTTAGGCTAATTGGTCGATAGTTAGACACAAGTGATCTATCTCCTTTCTTAAAAACTGGTATCACATTAGCAACTTTCCAAAACTCTGGCACTTTGCCTGACTCTATTGATTTATTAAATATGGTTGACAGTGGGTCACAAAGCTCCTCTTTGCATTCTTTAAGCACCCTAGCAAACACTTCATCCGGCCCTGGGGATTTGTTTGGTTTGAGTTTTACTATTTGTTTAAGAACATCCTCCCTGGTAACTGCTAAACTCGTCAACCTGTCCTCGTCCCCACCCACATAGACTTGTTCGGCTGAAGGCATATTGTTAAGTTCCTCTTTAGTAAATACAGATACAAAATATTTATTAAAAATACTACTCATCTCTTCATCACTATCTGTTATTTGACCTGTCTCAGTTTTTAATGGACCTATCCTTTCCCTAGTCTTAGTACGATATAACTGAAAAAACCCTTTAGGATTTGTCTTTGCTTGCCCTGCTATGCGAACTTCATAGTTTCTTTTTGCTTTCCTTATCTCTTTTTTAACATTTCTAACCAGTTGTACGAATTCCTGTTCTAAAGTGACCTCCCCATTTTTAATCCTTTTGTACCAAGCTCTCTTTTTACCTATAAGGTTCTTCAAATTCTTTGTTATCCACTTTGGGTCATTAGTATACGATCTATTCAATTTGTATGGTATACTACGTTCCTGTGCTTTGTTTAGAATATTCTTAAATAAGTTATATATTGAATCCACATCGAAATCCCCATATAAGTCACCTATCGCTGGGTTCATGTCTCGCTCCAAGACCGGCCCACACCCCATACCCAAGCCTTTCCAATCAATTTGACCCAAAAAATTTCTTAGGCTATTAAAATCAGCTTTTCGAAAATCTGGCACTTTAACAGAATTTTCTCCTACTGGTCTATTCCATTCTATGCTAAATCTGATTTCTTTGTGATCACTGCTCCCTAGCTCACTCCCTATTTCGATGTCATTAATTTGCGTTTCCCTGTTAGTTAACACTAAATCTAAAATATTATTTTCCCGTGTTGGTTCCTTAATGTGTTGCGTAAGAAAGCAATCGTCAATTAATTCTAGAAAATCTTCTGCTTCACTATTCCCTGTTTTGTTCAACCAGTTTATTCCGCTAAAATTAAAGTCACCCATGACATAAATACTGTTAGATCTAGATGCTCTAGATATTTCATCCCATAGATGCTTTGCTTCCATTCTGTCTAAATTTGGTGGCCTATATATTACTCCTATTATAATATTATTAGCTTTTTCGTTTAATTCAATCCAAATAGTTTCTGTGTGTGGCTCTGTTTTGATTCCCTCTTTGAGACTACATTTCAAATTGTCCCTAACATATATGGCTACTCCACCTCCTCGTCTAATATATCTATCTGTGTGAAATAGTTTAAATCCATATATTTGATATTCAGCTAATAGTTCTCTATTTTCTACATTCATCCACGTTTCGGTAAGTGCAATAATATCTATTTTTTCTGTGCAGACAAGAGCATTTAATTCGTTAATTTTATTTCTTAGACTTCTACTGTTAGTGTAATATACCCTAAGTGAATTGTTATTTTGCGGACCTTCTCTTTCCCTGATCATTTTGCCAATTCCTTTCTCCCACAAACACATACTTTTATTACCTCCTTCCTCCAAATCAATTCCCATACCTCTATCTACTAACAGTTTAAACCCAAACAAACACCTCTAACCACTTCTTCTAGCGAGTTCGCAACAGCAACAACCCCAGCTCTCGATAGATGCACCCCATCACGAGCATACATTTCATTTCTTCCATAGAAGTGTTCCCAGTTGTCTATGAAAGATATTGCATTTGATTTGCAATATCTTTCCAGCCGGCAATTGACACCAAGTGCCCTCGATATCCATTCATTTCCCACTCCCTTTCTTGGAAGAATGCCACATATGATCGGGATTCCTCCCTTGCTCCTAACTAACTCTATGGCTGTTTTATACCTCTGAATCAGTTCCTCACTCCTGACTCGACCAACATCATTTCCTCCCACGCTAATGCAAATAATGGGATTGTTCCCATTACCAGCCATAATATCATTCATGTTGTTTATAATATCACCAATGCCAGCTCCGGGATAGCAAACCCTTAACCTGTTCCCCCTATCTCTAGCACAAAACGTTCTATCCAAATACCTTATCTGGGAATTTCCCACAACTAATGTTTGCTTAGGTACTTCCTTTACTTTCTGAGGGGCCTGCGCTTCCTTTCTCTTCGTTGCTTTCCCTTTTGCGCGATCCACAGTCTCTCCACAGCACTCGTCCTCCAAAACGTCAAATGAATTTGAAGTTGCTATGGCGTTTGAAGGCGGCTTTATCAAAGTCTTCTTAAGGCCCCTGTCTTTCGCAACTCTCCAAGACGAGGTCCCTTTACTGCTGGTCTCCTCCTTCGTTACTACTCGTTGTTTTTTAAGCTGACGCACCTCCTCCCGCAGAGAGTCCAACTCTGTCCTCAGGGCTCCCACTAGAGTCACCAGGTCCTTCACTACAACTTCCATATTGCTATGATAATATAACAACACTCAGGAGCTCCGGTTAACACAACCTCTCACTGAGACTTCACCTGACCGACTGGAAGTGGAGACTGGAGGGTGGGCGGCGGTTGGAGGCTGGGGGGATGATCAGCTGGCCGTGGCACTTACTACTCAGATGAGTGGTAATACATATGGACGCTGGTATGTTGCCAGCTAGACATGTGTTGGTGAATCTGGTTAGTTCCACCAAGAGGTTCTTTGCAATGTCACCCAGCGCAGGGTTGAGCATTTGCTTGAGGTGGTTGGGTTTTAGTCCTGTGAACCCATCTGCTGATCCTGTAGGGAAGGACATGGCTGCTTTATGGACCACAGTTTCAGCCACCCAGAGAGGTTCTGCTCCGGTAGCCCCCACTTGTACAATGTCGTCCTCACGCGGAGCCCTGGGGGGGTGTTTCTCCCTTAGGGCTTGAGCTGTTGCGGCATCTCTGTCGGCAATTGAGTCCTCACTGGTGATGACTCGTATTGCGCCAATAGTGTTTCCTTCTTCTATTTTCTTGGTGACTGATGTTCTGATTTTTGATGTCTCGGATATGCCACTGTTGCTCTTCCTGCCGTGGGTGTTTCTCGCGCGAGTGGGAAGGCGCACCTGGTTGTCCTCCCTGGGAAAATCATTTATAGCTTTGATGACTGAGGCAGCTAAGGTTTTGTCTCTCCTTGCAGGGGTGGCTAGACATATGTTGCCAAACATTAGGAGGTTGTGCCATGCTTGGGTCGTTCCAGGAGAGTCGTTGACCTTTCTCAGGAGGGCAGATAATTTGGCTGCTGCATGGGGGCGGGCTGCTTTAGGGATGTGTTGCAAGGTTCTGGCCAATGTTGCTTTGATAGCTTCTAATAAATTTTCTGTGGGAATGAAGGTCTGGGAGGTGTTTTGCCTTACGGGTGGTGTGGGCTGTTGATTGGTGTTCTCCCTGGGAGGGCGCCCAGAACCCAAACACCTGGCTCTGTTGTGGTAATGAAGGCGCACATTATCGTCACTCAACCGGATATAGCATACCCGGTCACACGTCTGACATCTACCTTGTCTACCCCTGCTTGATGGCTCATCTTGGCTTGGAGAAGCCTGGCTATCTGTTGAGAGCTGCGACATGGGCGGGCGCTGGGCGGGCGCTGGGCGGGAAGGTGGACGGCGGGTGGAGACTGGAGGGTGGGCGGCGGTTGGAGGCTGGGGGGATGATCAGCTGGCCGTGGCACTTACTACTCAGATGAGTGGTAATACATATACCACCTCTATACAAAGTGTGGGTATACACCCACTACACAATATGTGGGTATACATTGGGTGGGTGGGTGGCGTAGACACACATGGGAGCCTCCCGGGTTCTATGGGCGGGTGGCAAGGTGGCCTCGTTGGTGGGGAGGCGACGTGGTGGGGTGGGGAAGGAGGGGGAGAGCAGGTACTTCCCGGCCTGGGCGCTGGGTGGGGGCGGGGGTCAGGGCGACACTAACACTGGTATAATTCCCCCGTATATCACTGCACAATAATGAATGAATCACACACTTGTAATCTGACTCACTGCAAGTGTGATGTACTCACAATATGATAGATATGTTGCGCCAATTATCGCTGACAACGTAACTTGTTCAACAAAACTTTCAAAAAAGAAAAACACAAAACACTATTTGGCACACGCGTAACCCCCACCTCTCTCTCCTGACCACACAACACCCCTCACTCACCCCCCACCTCCCCTCACTATGGGAGGCCTGCAGGGTCAATCCTGGCCCCTCACTCCAGCCTCCAACACTCCACACTACCAACCCACCTGTTTTGATAAGTTTTCACATAGATTGTACACAGTGGGCACTTCCGGCCACTTCCACGTCTGCTTGGTGTATTCACGGTGAATATGGTTGAGTCTTGGTACGGTGAGACCAAGATGTCTCAGGGTAATGGCTGAGAAGGCAGCAGCTCCTCCGCCACACGTCCGTCCCCTAGGCCTCTCCCTCTCCCTATATATATATATATATATATATATATATATATATATATATATATATATATATATATATATATATATAAGGCACAACTCTCCTAAACACGAGAGTTAAATATACAACTTTAGAACACTTTCCCACCAGGAGACTCGAACCCTAGCCAGCACAGAAGCCTTCCAGCAACTGGCATAACAGGTACGCCTTAACCCTCTGCACCACCGCTCAGACCCTTAAAAGAGATGGTAATTTCGGAGTATTTAAATCCCCCAAAGATCAACACCTCCCAAGAGCACCAGAGCAAGTGAGGGGTCATTTAGACGTTAATTTCATCAAGTCCCTGTTAATATGGGAAGACACAGTGTCTCTGCTTAAGGCACAACTCTCCTAAACACGAGAGTTAAGTATACAACTTTAGAACACTTTCCCACCAGGAGACTCGAACCCTAGCCAGCACAGAAGCCTTCCAGCAACTGGCATAACAGGTACGCCTTAACCCTCTGCACCACCGCTCAGACCCTTAAAAGAGATGGTAATTTCGGAGTATTTAAATCCCCCAAAGATCAACACCTCCCAAGAGCACCAGAGCAAGTGAGGGGTCATTTAGACGTTAATTTCATCAAGTCCCTGTTAATATGGGAAGACACAGTGTCTCTGCTTAAGGCACAACTCTCCTAAACACGAGAGTTAAGTATACAACTTTAGAACACTTTCCCACCAGGAGACTCGAACCCTAGCCAGCACAGAAGCCTTCCAGCAACTGGCATAACAGGTACGCCTTAACCCTCTGCACCACCGCTCAGACCCTTAAAAGAGATGGTAATTTCGGAGTATTTAAATCCCCCAAAGATCAACACCTCCCAAGAGCACCAGAGCAAGTGAGCAAGTTAACTCTCGTGTTTAGGAGAGTTGTGCCTTAAGCAGAGACACTGTGTCTTCCCATATTAACAGGGACTTGATGAAATTAACGTCTAAATGACCCCTCACTTGCTCTGGTGCTCTTGGGAGGTGTTGATCTTTGGGGGATTTAAATACTTCGAAATTACCATCTCTTTTAAGGGTCTGAGCGGTGGTGCAGAGGGTTAAGGCGTACCTGTTATGCCAGTTGCTGGAAGGCTTCTGTGCTGGCTAGGGTTCGAGTCTCCTGGTGGGAAAGTGTTCTAAAGTTGTATACTTAACTCTCGTGTTTAGGAGAGTTGTGCCTTAAGCAGAGACACTGTGTCTTCCCATATTAACAGGGACTTGATGAAATTAACGTCTAAATGACCCCTCACTTGCTCTGGTGCTCTTGGGAGGTGTTGATCTTTGGGGGATTTAAATACTCCGAAATTACCATCTCTTTTAAGGGTCTGAGCGGTGGTGCAGAGGGTTAAGGCGTACCTGTTATGCCAGTTGCTGGAAGGCTTCTGTGCTGGCTAGGGTTCGAGTCTCCTGGTGGGAAAGTGTTCTAAAGTTGTATACTTAACTCTCGTGTTTAGGAGAGTTGTGCCTTAAGCAGAGACACTGTGTCTTCCCATATTAACAGGGACTTGATGAAATTAACGTCTAAATGACCCCTCACTTGCTCTGGTGCTCTTGGGAGGTGTTGATCTTTGGGGGATTTAAATACTCCGAAATTACTATCTCTTTTAAGGGTCTGAGCGGTGGTGCAGAGGGTTAAGGCGTACCTGTTATGCCAGTTGCTGGAAGGCTTCTGTGCTGGCTAGGGTTCGAGTCTCCTGGTGGGAAAGTGTTCTAAAGTTGTATACTTAACTCTCGTGTTTAGGAGAGTTGTGCCTTAAGCAGAGACACTGTGTCTTCCCATATTAACAGGGACTTGATGAAATTAACGTCTAAATGACCCCTCACTTGCTCTGGTGCTCTTGGGAGGTGTTGATCTTTGGGGGATTTAAATACTCCGAAATTACCATCTCTTTTAAGGGTCTGAGCGGTGGTGCAGAGGGTTAAGGCGTACCTGTTATGCCAGTTGCTGGAAGGCTTCTGTGCTGGCTAGGGTTCGAGTCTCCTGGTGGGAAAGTGTTCTAAAGTTGTATACTTAACTCTCGTGTTTAGGAGAGTTGTGCCTTAAGCAGAGACACTGTGTCTTCCCATATTAAAAGGGACTTGATGAAATTAACGTCTAAATGACCCCTCACTTGCTCTGGTGCTCTTGGGAGGTGTTGATCTTTGGGGGATTTAAATACTCCGAAATTACCATCTCTTTTAAGGGTCTGAGCGGTGGTGCAGAGGGTTAAGGCGTACCTGTTATGCCAGTTGCTGGAAGGCTTCTGTGCTGGCTAGGGTTCGAGTCTCCTGGTGGGAAAGTGTTCTAAAGTTGTATACTTAACTCTCGTGTTTAGGAGAGTTGTGCCTTAAGCAGAGACACTGTGTCTTCCCATATTAACAGGGACTTTATGAAATTAACGTCTAAATGACCCCTCACTTGCTCTGGTGCTCTTGGGAGGTGTTGATCTTTGGGGGATTTAAATACTCCGAAATTACCATCTCTTTTAAGGGTCTGAGCGGTGGTGCAGAGGGTTAAGGCGTACCTGTTATGCCAGTTGCTGGAAGGCTTCTGTGCTGGCTAGGGTTCGAGTCTCCTGGTGGGAAAGTGTTCTAAAGTTGTATACTTAACTCTCGTGTTTAGGAGAGTTGTGCCTTAAGCAGAGACACTGTGTCTTCCCATATTAACAGGGACTTGATGAAATTAACGTCTAAATGACCCCTCACTTGCTCTGGTGCTCTTGGGAGGTGTTGATCTTTGGGGGATTTAAATACTCCGAAATTACCATCTCTTTTAAGGGTCTGAGCGGTGGTGCAGAGGGTTAAGGCGTACCTGTTATGCCAGTTGCTGGAAGGCTTCTGTGCTGGCTAGGGTTCGAGTCTCCTGGTGGGAAAGTGTTCTAAAGTTGTATACTTAACTCTCGTGTTTAGGAGAGTTGTGCCTTAAGCAGAGACACTGTGTCTTCCCATATTAACAGGGACTTGATGAAATTAACGTCTAAATGACCCCTCACTTGCTCTGGTGCTCTTGGGAGGTGTTGATCTTTGGGGGATTTAAATACTCCGAAATTACCATCTCTTTTAAGGGTCTGAGCGGTGGTGCAGAGGGTTAAGGCGTACCTGTTATGCCAGTTGCTGGAAGGCTTCTGTGCTGGCTAGGGTTCGAGTCTCCTGGTGGGAAAGTGTTCTAAAGTTGTATACTTAACTCTCGTGTTTAGGAGAGTTGTGCCTTAAGCAGAGACACTGTGTCTTCCCATATTAACAGGGACTTGATGAAATTAACGTCTAAATGACCCCTCACTTGCTCTGGTGCTCTTGGGAGGTGTTGATCTTTGGGGGATTTAAATACTCCGAAATTACCATCTCTTTTAAGGGTCTGAGCGGTGGTGCAGAGGGTTAAGGCGTACCTGTTATGCCAGTTGCTGGAAGGCTTCTGTGCTGGCTAGGGTTCGAGTCTCCTGGTGGGAAAGTGTTCTAAAGTTGTATACTTAACTCTCGTGTTTAGGAGAGTTGTGCCTTAAGCAGAGACACTGTGTCTTCCCATATTAACAGGGACTTGATGAAATTAACGTCTAAATGACCCCTCACTTGCTCTGGTGCTCTTGGGAGGTGTTGATCTTTGGGGGATTTAAATACTCCGAAATTACCATCTCTTTTAAGGGTCTGAGCGGTGGTGCAGAGGGTTAAGGCGTACCTGTTATGCCAGTTGCTGGAAGGCTTCTGTGCTGGCTAGGGTTCGAGTCTCCTGGTGGGAAAGTGTTCTAAAGTTGTATACTTAACTCTCGTGTTTAGGAGAGTTGTGCCTTAAGCAGAGACACTGTGTCTTCCCATATTAACAGGGACTTGATGAAATTAACGTCTAAATGACCCCTCACTTGCTCTGGTGCTCTTGGGAGGTGTTGATCTTTGGGGGATTTAAATACTCCGAAATTACCATCTCTTTTAAGGGTCTGAGCGGTGGTGCAGAGGGTTAAGGCGTACCTGTTATGCCAGTTGCTGGAAGGCTTCTGTGCTGGCTAGGGTTCGAGTCTCCTGGTGGGAAAGTGTTCTAAAGTTGTATACTTAACTCTCGTGTTTAGGAGAGTTGTGCCTTAAGCAGAGACACTGTGTCTTCCCATATTAACAGGGACTTGATGAAATTAACGTCTAAATGACCCCTCACTTGCTCTGGTGCTCTTGGGAGGTGTTGATCTTTGGGGGATTTAAATACTCCGAAATTACCATCTCTTTTAAGGGTCTGAGCGGTGGTGCAGAGGGTTAAGGCGTACCTGTTATGCCAGTTGCTGGAAGGCTTCTGTGCTGGCTAGGGTTCGAGTCTCCTGGTGGGAAAGTGTTCTAAAGTTGTATACTTAACTCTCGTGTTTAGGAGAGTTGTGCCTTAAGCAGAGACACTGTGTCTTCCCATATTAACAGGGACTTGATGAAATTAACGTCTAAATGACCCCTCACTTGCTCTGGTGCTCTTGGGAGGTGTTGATCTTTGGGGGATTTAAATACTCCGAAATTACCATCTCTTTTAAGGGTCTGAGCGGTGGTGCAGAGGGTTAAGGCGTACCTGTTATGCCAGTTGCTGGAAGGCTTCTGTGCTGGCTAGGGTTCGAGTCTCCTGGTGGGAAAGTGTTCTAAAGTTGTATACTTAACTCTCGTGTTTAGGAGAGTTGTGCCTTAAGCAGAGACACTGTGTCTTCCCATATTAACAGGGACTTGATGAAATTAACGTCTAAATGACCCCTCACTTGCTCTGGTGCTCTTGGGAGGTGTTGATCTTTGGGGGATTTAAATACTCCGAAATTACCATCTCTTTTAAGGGTCTGAGCGGTGGTGCAGAGGGTTAAGGCGTACCTGTTATGCCAGTTGCTGGAAGGCTTCTGTGCTGGCTAGGGTTCGAGTCTCCTGGTGGGAAAGTGTTCTAAAGTTGTATACTTAACTCTCGTGTTTAGGAGAGTTGTGCCTTAAGCAGAGACACTGTGTCTTCCCATATTAACAGGGACTTGATGAAATTAACGTCTAAATGACCCCTCACTTGCTCTGGTGCTCTTGGGAGGTGTTGATCTTTGGGGGATTTAAATACTCCGAAATTACCATCTCTTTTAAGGGTCTGAGCAGTGGTGCAGAGGGTTAAGGCGTACCTGTTATGCCAGTTGCTGGAAGGCTTCTGTGCTGGCTAGGGTTCGAGTCTCCTGGTGGGAAAGTGTTCTAAAGTTGTATACTTAACTCTCGTGTTTAGGAGAGTTGTGCCTTAAGCAGAGACACTGTGTCTTCCCATATTAACAGGGACTTGATGAAATTAACGTCTAAATGACCCCTCACTTGCTCTGGTGCTCTTGGGAGGTGTTGATCTTTGGGGGATTTAAATACTCCGAAATTACCATCTCTTTTAAGGGTCTGAGCGGTGGTGCAGAGGGTTAAGGCGTACCTGTTATGCCAGTTGCTGGAAGGCTTCTGTGCTGGCTAGGGTTCGAGTCTCCTGGTGGGAAAGTGTTCTAAAGTTGTATACTTAACTCTCGTGTTTAGGAGAGTTGTGCCTTAAGCAGAGACACTGTGTCTTCCCATATTAACAGGGACTTGATGAAATTAACGTCTAAATGACCCCTCACTTGCTCTGGTGCTCTTGGGAGGTGTTGATCTTTGGGGGATTTAAATACTCCGAAATTACCATCTCTTTTAAGGGTCTGAGCGGTGGTGCAGAGGGTTAAGGCGTACCTGTTATGCCAGTTGCTGGAAGGCTTCTGTGCTGGCTAGGGTTCGAGTCTCCTGGTGGGAAAGTGTTCTAAAGTTGTATACTTAACTCTCGTGTTTAGGAGAGTTGTGCCTTAAGCAGAGACACTGTGTCTTCCCATATTAACAGGGACTTGATGAAATTAACGTCTAAATGACCCCTCACTTGCTCTGGTGCTCTTGGGAGGTGTTGATCTTTGGGGGATTTAAATACTCCGAAATTACCATCTCTTTTAAGGGTCTGAGCGGTGGTGCAGAGGGTTAAGGCGTACCTGTTATGCCAGTTGCTGGAAGGCTTCTGTGCTGGCTAGGGTTCGAGTCTCCTGGTGGGAAAGTGTTCTAAAGTTGTATACTTAACTCTCGTGTTTAGGAGAGTTGTGCCTTAAGCAGAGACACTGTGTCTTCCCATATTAACAGGGACTTGATGAAATTAACGTCTAAATGACCCCTCACTTGCTCTGGTGCTCTTGGGAGGTGTTGATCTTTGGGGGATTTAAATACTCCGAAATTACCATCTCTTTTAAGGGTCTGAGCGGTGGTGCAGAGGGTTAAGGCGTACCTGTTATGCCAGTTGCTGGAAGGCTTCTGTGCTGGCTAGGGTTCGAGTCTCCTGGTGGGAAAGTGTTCTAAAGTTGTATACTTAACTCTCGTGTTTAGGAGAGTTGTGCCTTAAGCAGAGACACTGTGTCTTCCCATATTAACAGGGACTTGATGAAATTAACGTCTAAATGACCCCTCACTTGCTCTGGTGCTCTTGGGAGGTGTTGATCTTTGGGGGATTTAAATACTCCGAAATTACCATCTCTTTTAAGGGTCTGAGCGGTGGTGCAGAGGGTTAAGGCGTACCTGTTATGCCAGTTGCTGGAAGGCTTCTGTGCTGGCTAGGGTTCGAGTCTCCTGTTGGGAAAGTGTTCTAAAGTTGTATACTTAACTCTCGTGTTTAGGAGAGTTGTGCCTTAAGCAGAGACACTGTGTCTTCCCATATTAACAGGGACTTGATGAAATTAACGTCTAAATGACCCCTCACTTGCTCTGGTGCTCTTGGGAGGTGTTGATCTTTGGGGGATTTAAATACTCCGAAATTACCATCTCTTTTAAGGGTCTGAGCGGTGGTGCAGAGGGTTAAGGCGTACCTGTTATGCCAGTTGCTGGAAGGCTTCTGTGCTGGCTAGGGTTCGAGTCTCCTGGTGGGAAAGTGTTCTAAAGTTGTATACTTAACTCTCGTGTTTAGGAGAGTTGTGCCTTAAGCAGAGACACTGTGTCTTCCCATATTAACAGGGACTTGATGAAATTAACGTCTAAATGACCCCTCACTTGCTCTGGTGCTCTTGGGAGGTGTTGATCTTTGGGGGATTTAAATACTCCGAAATTACCATCTCTTTTAAGGGTCTGAGCGGTGGTGCAGAGGGTTAAGGCGTACCTGTTATGCCAGTTGCTGGAAGGCTTCTGTGCTGGCTAGGGTTCGAGTCTCCTGTTGGGAAAGTGTTCTAAAGTTGTATACTTAACTCTCGTGTTTAGGAGAGTTGTGCCTTAAGCAGAGACACTGTGTCTTCCCATATTAACAGGGACTTGATGAAATTAACGTCTAAATGACCCCTCACTTGCTCTGGTGCTCTTGGGAGGTGTTGATCTTTGGGGGATTTAAATACTCCGAAATTACCATCTCTTTTAAGGGTCTGAGCGGTGGTGCAGAGGGTTAAGGCGTACCTGTTATGCCAGTTGCTGGAAGGCTTCTGTGCTGGCTAGGGTTCGAGTCTCCTGGTGGGAAAGTGTTCTAAAGTTGTATACTTAACTCTCGTGTTTAGGAGAGTTGTGCCTTAAGCAGAGACACTGTGTCTTCCCATATTAACAGGGACTTGATGAAATTAACGTCTAAATGACCCCTCACTTGCTCTGGTGCTCTTGGGAGGTGTTGATCTTTGGGGGATTTAAATACTCCGAAATTACCATCTCTTTTAAGGGTCTGAGCGGTGGTGCAGAGGGTTAAGGCGTACCTGTTATGCCAGTTGCTGGAAGGCTTCTGTGCTGGCTAGGGTTCGAGTCTCCTGGTGGGAAAGTGTTCTAAAGTTGTATACTTAACTCTCGTGTTTAGGAGAGTTGTGCCTTAAGCAGAGACACTGTGTCTTCCCATATTAACAGGGACTTGATGAAATTAACGTCTAAATGACCCCTCACTTGCTCTGGTGCTCTTGGGAGGTGTTGATCTTTGGGGGATTTAAATACTCCGAAATTACCATCTCTTTTAAGGGTCTGAGCGGTGGTGCAGAGGGTTAAGGCGTACCTGTTATGCCAGTTGCTGGAAGGCTTCTGTGCTGGCTAGGGTTCGAGTCTCCTGGTGGGAAAGTGTTCTAAAGTTGTATACTTAACTCTCGTGTTTAGGAGAGTTGTGCCTTAAGCAGAGACACTGTGTCTTCCCATATTAACAGGGACTTGATGAAATTAACGTCTAAATGACCCCTCACTTGCTCTGGTGCTCTTGGGAGGTGTTGATCTTTGGGGGATTTAAATACTCCGAAATTACCATCTCTTTTAAGGGTCTGAGCGGTGGTGCAGAGGGTTAAGGCGTACCTGTTATGCCAGTTGCTGGAAGGCTTCTGTGCTGGCTAGGGTTCGAGTCTCCTGGTGGGAAAGTGTTCTAAAGTTGTATACTTAACTCTCGTGTTTAGGAGAGTTGTGCCTTAAGCAGAGACACTGTGTCTTCCCATATTAACAGGGACTTGATGAAATTAACGTCTAAATGACCCCTCACTTGCTCTGGTGCTCTTGGGAGGTGTTGATCTTTGGGGGATTTAAATACTCCGAAATTACCATCTCTTTTAAGGGTCTGAGCGGTGGTGCAGAGGGTTAAGGCGTACCTGTTATGCCAGTTGCTGGAAGGCTTCTGTGCTGGCTAGGGTTCGAGTCTCCTGGTGGGAAAGTGTTCTAAAGTTGTATACTTAACTCTCGTGTTTAGGAGAGTTGTGCCTTAAGCAGAGACACTGTGTCTTCCCATATTAACAGGGACTTGATGAAATTAACGTCTAAATGACCCCTCACTTGCTCTGGTGCTCTTGGGAGGTGTTGATCTTTGGGGGATTTAAATACTCCGAAATTACCATCTCTTTTAAGGGTCTGAGCGGTGGTGCAGAGGGTTAAGGCGTACCTGTTATGCCAGTTGCTGGAAGGCTTCTGTGCTGGCTAGGGTTCGAGTCTCCTGGTGGGAAAGTGTTCTAAAGTTGTATACTTAACTCTCGTGTTTAGGAGAGTTGTGCCTTAAGCAGAGACACTGTGTCTTCCCATATTAACAGGGACTTGATGAAATTAACGTCTAAATGACCCCTCACTTGCTCTGGTGCTCTTGGGAGGTGTTGATCTTTGGGGGATTTAAATACTCCGAAATTACCATCTCTTTTAAGGGTCTGAGCGGTGGTGCAGAGGGTTAAGGCGTACCTGTTATGCCAGTTGCTGGAAGGCTTCTGTGCTGGCTAGGGTTCGAGTCTCCTGGTGGGAAAGTGTTCTAAAGTTGTATACTTAACTCTCGTGTTTAGGAGAGTTGTGCCTTAAGCAGAGACACTGTGTCTTCCCATATTAACAGGGACTTGATGAAATTAACGTCTAAATGACCCCTCACTTGCTCTGGTGCTCTTGGGAGGTGTTGATCTTTGGGGGATTTAAATACTCCGAAATTACCATCTCTTTTAAGGGTCTGAGCGGTGGTGCAGAGGGTTAAGGCGTACCTGTTATGCCAGTTGCTGGAAGGCTTCTGTGCTGGCTAGGGTTCGAGTCTCCTGGTGGGAAAGTGTTCTAAAGTTGTATACTTAACTCTCGTGTTTAGGAGAGTTGTGCCTTAAGCAGAGACACTGTGTCTTCCCATATTAACAGGGACTTGATGAAATTAACGTCTAAATGACCCCTCACTTGCTCTGGTGCTCTTGGGAGGTGTTGATCTTTGGGGGATTTAAATACTCCGAAATTACCATCTCTTTTAAGGGTCTGAGCGGTGGTGCAGAGGGTTAAGGCGTACCTGTTATGCCAGTTGCTGGAAGGCTTCTGTGCTGGCTAGGGTTCGAGTCTCCTGGTGGGAAAGTGTTCTAAAGTTGTATACTTAACTCTCGTGTTTAGGAGAGTTGTGCCTTAAGCAGAGACACTGTGTCTTCCCATATTAAAAGGGACTTGATGAAATTAACGTCTAAATGACCCCTCACTTGCTCTGGTGCTCTTGGGAGGTGTTGATCTTTGGGGGATTTAAATACTCCGAAATTACCATCTCTTTTAAGGGTCTGAGCGGTGGTGCAGAGGGTTAAGGCGTACCTGTTATGCCAGTTGCTGGAAGGCTTCTGTGCTGGCTAGGGTTCGAGTCTCCTGGTGGGAAAGTGTTCTAAAGTTGTATACTTAACTCTCGTGTTTAGGAGAGTTGTGCCTTAAGCAGAGACACTGTGTCTTCCCATATTAACAGGGACTTGATGAAATTAACGTCTAAATGACCCCTCACTTGCTCTGGTGCTCTTGGGAGGTGTTGATCTTTGGGGGATTTAAATACTCCGAAATTACTATCTCTTTTAAGGGTCTGAGCGGTGGTGCAGAGGGTTAAGGCGTACCTGTTATGCCAGTTGCTGGAAGGCTTCTGTGCTGGCTAGGGTTCGAGTCTCCTGGTGGGAAAGTGTTCTAAAGTTGTATACTTAACTCTCGTGTTTAGGAGAGTTGTGCCTTAAGCAGAGACACTGTGTCTTCC
The DNA here is from genome assembly GCF_040958095.1 of Procambarus clarkii. Taxonomy (NCBI): domain Eukaryota; kingdom Metazoa; phylum Arthropoda; class Malacostraca; order Decapoda; family Cambaridae; genus Procambarus; species Procambarus clarkii. The sequence continues at coordinate 15,979,572 of NC_091221.1, forward strand.
CATATTAACAGGGACTTGATGAAATTAACGTCTAAATGACCCCTCACTTGCTCTGGTGCTCTTGGGAGGTGTTGATCTTTGGGGGATTTAAATACTCCGAAATTACCATCTCTTTTAAGGGTCTGAGCGGTGGTGCAGAGGGTTAAGGCGTACCTGTTATGCCAGTTGCTGGAAGGCTTCTGTGCTGGCTAGGGTTCGAGTCTCCTGGTGGGAAAGTGTTCTAAAGTTGTATACTTAACTCTCGTGTTTAGGAGAGTTGTGCCTTAAGCAGAGACACTGTGTCTTCCCATATTAAAAGGGACTTGATGAAATTAACGTCTAAATGACCCCTCACTTGCTCTGGTGCTCTTGGGAGGTGTTGATCTTTGGGGGATTTAAATACTCCGAAATTACCATCTCTTTTAAGGGTCTGAGCGGTGGTGCAGAGGGTTAAGGCGTACCTGTTATGCCAGTTGCTGGAAGGCTTCTGTGCTGGCTAGGGTTCGAGTCTCCTGGTGGGAAAGTGTTCTAAAGTTGTATACTTAACTCTCGTGTTTAGGAGAGTTGTGCCTTAAGCAGAGACACTGTGTCTTCCCATATTAACTGGGACTTTATGAAATTAACGTCTAAATGACCCCTCACTTGCTCTGGTGCTCTTGGGAGGTGTTGATCTTTGGGGGATTTAAATACTCCGAAATTACCATCTCTTTTAAGGGTCTGAGCGGTGGTGCAGAGGGTTAAGGCGTACCTGTTATGCCAGTTGCTGGAAGGCTTCTGTGCTGGCTAGGGTTCGAGTCTCCTGGTGGGAAAGTGTTCTAAAGTTGTATACTTAACTCTCGTGTTTAGGAGAGTTGTGCCTTAAGCAGAGACACTGTGTCTTCCCATATTAACAGGGACTTGATGAAATTAACGTCTAAATGACCCCTCACTTGCTCTGGTGCTCTTGGGAGGTGTTGATCTTTGGGGGATTTAAATACTCCGAAATTACCATCTCTTTTAAGGGTCTGAGCGGTGGTGCAGAGGGTTAAGGCGTACCTGTTATGCCAGTTGCTGGAAGGCTTCTGTGCTGGCTAGGGTTCGAGTCTCCTGGTGGGAAAGTGTTCTAAAGTTGTATACTTAACTCTCGTGTTTAGGAGAGTTGTGCCTTAAGCAGAGACACTGTGTCTTCCCATATTAAAAGGGACTTGATGAAATTAACGTCTAAATGACCCCTCACTTGCTCTGGTGCTCTTGGGAGGTGTTGATCTTTGGGGGATTTAAATACTCCGAAATTACCATCTCTTTTAAGGGTCTGAGCGGTGGTGCAGAGGGTTAAGGCGTACCTGTTATGCCAGTTGCTGGAAGGCTTCTGTGCTGGCTAGGGTTCGAGTCTCCTGGTGGGAAAGTGTTCTAAAGTTGTATACTTAACTCTCGTGTTTAGGAGAGTTGTGCCTTAAGCAGAGACACTGTGTCTTCCCATATTAACTGGGACTTTATGAAATTAACGTCTAAATGACCCCTCACTTGCTCTGGTGCTCTTGGGAGGTGTTGATCTTTGGGGATTTAAATACTCCGAAATTACCATCTCTTTTAAGGGTCTGAGCGGTGGTGCAGAGGGTTAAGGCGTACCTGTTATGCCAGTTGCTGGAAGGCTTCTGTGCTGGCTAGGGTTCGAGTCTCCTGGTGGGAAAGTGTTCTAAAGTTGTATACTTAACTCTCGTGTTTAGGAGAGTTGTGCCTTAAGCAGAGACACTGTGTCTTCCCATATTAACAGGGACTTGATGAAATTAACGTCTAAATGACCCCTCACTTGCTCTGGTGCTCTTGGGAGGTGTTGATCTTTGGGGGATTTAAATACTCCGAAATTACCATCTCTTTTAAGGGTCTGAGCGGTGGTGCAGAGGGTTAAGGCGTACCTGTTATGCCAGTTGCTGGAAGGCTTCTGTGCTGGCTAGGGTTCGAGTCTCCTGGTGGGAAAGTGTTCTAAAGTTGTATACTTAACTCTCGTGTTTAGGAGAGTTGTGCCTTAAGCAGAGACACTGTGTCTTCCCATATTAACAGGGACTTGATGAAATTAACGTCTAAATGACCCCTCACTTGCTCTGGTGCTCTTGGGAGGTGTTGATCTTTGGGGGATTTAAATACTCCGAAATTACCATCTCTTTTAAGGGTCTGAGCGGTGGTGCAGAGGGTTAAGGCGTACCTGTTATGCCAGTTGCTGGAAGGCTTCTGTGCTGGCTAGGGTTCGAGTCTCCTGGTGGGAAAGTGTTCTAAAGTTGTATACTTAACTCTCGTGTTTAGGAGAGTTGTGCCTTAAGCAGAGACACTGTGTCTTCCCATATTAACAGGGACTTGATGAAATTAACGTCTAAATGACCCCTCACTTGCTCTGGTGCTCTTGGGAGGTGTTGATCTTTGGGGGATTTAAATACTCCGAAATTACCATCTCTTTTAAGGGTCTGAGCGGTGGTGCAGAGGGTTAAGGCGTACCTGTTATGCCAGTTGCTGGAAGGCTTCTGTGCTGGCTAGGGTTCGAGTCTCCTGGTGGGAAAGTGTTCTAAAGTTGTATACTTAACTCTCGTGTTTAGGAGAGTTGTGCCTTAAGCAGAGACACTGTGTCTTCCCATATTAACAGGGACTTGATGAAATTAACGTCTAAATGACCCCTCACTTGCTCTGGTGCTCTTGGGAGGTGTTGATCTTTGGGGGATTTAAATACTCCGAAATTACCATCTCTTTTAAGGGTCTGAGCGGTGGTGCAGAGGGTTAAGGCGTACCTGTTATGCCA